>NC_090442.1:477515534-477677501 GCF_031143425.1 Pleurodeles waltl
TCATAGCTGGAACATAAAAGGCATAACTAAGGGAATAAAAAAAACATATTTCTAGCTGAAGCCTTGTGCCTTAAACAAATTATACGCCTACAAGAGACACACCCTTACAATACCTGAAACAAAAACCCCTTTGTGAATAAATGTAACAAAGGCTTTATCACACCCACAATTTATGACTAAGCAAGCTCCTCACTTTTTGCAAGTTTAACAGAGGTCACTATCCTAACTCGAAACAATGACTATACAATAATTAATTCATGACAGACAAAGGAGATCAATGGGTATTGCGAAAAGTAACACTTCTCAAAACAAAATATTCCACTCTTCAGTCACTATATACCCCCAACTACGACAGCTCAAAATTATTTTTCCACCATACCTTATATTGTCTAACTGCTTGGGTCCCATAATCATTAATAAGGATTCTAAGTGCGTTCTAGACATACAATTGGACATACAAGTGCATTCTAGATAGGTGGTGTATTATACAACAGTATAATTAGCATCCTTAAACTTCTTGGCATATAGCAACACCAAATCCAGAGCAATTAAGACTACATTCTTCACTCCAAACCTTACAATCAATACTCCTACTTTGACTTTTTCTTATTCAGCCGTTTGATTTACACAAGCAAAATTCTTCATTTGTTATAATCTGACCATGCTGCTCCTTTAACTAGCCTGTCACCTGGAGTAAGAAACAACTAGGTCTTCCCGAATTACTTCTAGGGAGAAATTCACTACATAGCTGACATAAGAGGTCCCCGAATTTATCAATTTTAATGTAGGTACAGCACCCCTTTGTTTTGTAAGGGGCTCTAGTGAAGCGTCCATTAGGGTTATCAAACAAAAATGTTCAGTTCTGACTCAAAAAGCAGATCAATGGATTAAGACACCTGAAGGAAATATTTAGACCATGTAACTAAGGTACCTTCTTGACAGATAAACAATAATTCTTCTAACTGCACTTTGACATACTCTAACATTAGTGTTCTAAGGTGGAGAATTCCTACTAGTGATACTATCAAAGCTAACAAAGGAGCTTATCAGCTTTCAGGACTTCGAAATAAACAAAACATCCAGCAGGTTGCTTACTCTAATGAGCAAACAGCCATAAAATTCCACAAAAAGCACTATCAAAGATGACACTGGTATGAATGCTTACTGTCACAATGAAATAAGCTCTATTTTTGAAAACTATTACTCCATTCTCTTCTACAGTAACAACAACTAGATTACTTCTAATATCTCACATCGTGTTAATTTCAATATGCATTACGTAGATTGTTGGACTTTTTTGCTTATGCAGGGTCATCCCCAATCTTTTTGCCTCCTGCCTCCTATCTTTTCTGACCTGTTGCTGTTGGCTTTTGAACTCTGAGCACTTTACCACTGCTAACCAGTGCAAAAGTGCATATGCTCTCTATGTAAATTGTATGGTTGATTGGTTTATCCATGATTGGCATATTTGATTTACTGGTAAGTCCCTAGTAAGGTGCACTAGAGGTGCCAGGGCCTGTAAATCAAATGCTACTAGTGGGCCTGCAGCACTGGTTGTGCCACCCACATAAGTAGCTCTGTAATCATGTCTCAGACCTGCCATTGCAGTGTCTGTGTGCGCAGTTTTAACTGTAAATTCGACTTGGCAAGTGTACCCACTTGCCAGGCCTAAACCTTCTCTTTTTTTACATGTAGGGCACCCCTAAGGTAGGCCCTAGGTAGCCCCAAGGGCAGGGTGCAGTGTATGGATAAGGTGTGACATATAGTAATGTGGTTTATATGTCCTGACAGTGAAATACTGCCAACTTCGTTTTTCACTGTTGCAAGGCCTGTCTCTCTCATAGGATAATATGGGGGCTACCTTTAAATATGATTAAAGTGTAGATTCCCCTAGAGAGTAGATGGACTTGGAGTTTGGGGTCCCTGAACTCACAATTTAAAAATACATCTTTTAGTAAAGTTGGTTTTGAGATTGTGTGTTTGAAAATGACACTTTTAGAAAGTGAGCATTTTCTTGCTTAAACCATTCTGTGACTCTGCCTTGTTTGTGGATTCCCTGTCTGGGTCAGTTTGACAGTTGGGTTGTTTTTCACCTCACATTAGACAGTGACACAAAGGGAGCTGGGGTGTAATCTGCATTTCCTAATTAGCCATCTCTGCTAGGAGGAAGGGGTGGAGTGGTCACTCTCATCTGAAAGGGCTTTGCCTGCCTCTGACAATGCAGACTCCAACCCCCCTGGTGTGTCTCTGAGGCCTTGCCTGGGCAAGGCAGGATTTCACAAGTAGGTGTGAGTCCCCTTTGAAGAAAGGTGACTTCAAAGACTAAAATGGGTATAAGAAGGGCACCCAAATCTACAGACTTTAGAAACACTTTTGGAACCAAGAGGAACCTCTGCCTGGAGAAGAGCTGAATAGCTGTGGAAGAAGAGCTGCCCTGCCTGTGACTGTGCTTTGTGGAGCTATCCTGCAGTTGCTACTTCTGCCAGAGTAAGAGGGCAAGGACTGGACTTTGTGTGCCTTCCATCTTGAGAAGAAATCTCCAAGGGCTTGATCTAGAGCTTGCCTCCTGTTGTTTGAAGTCTCAGGGACAGCAAAGACTTCTCTCTGCCTGCACCTGGAGTCTCTGGAGAGACTCCTACTCTGCCCTGTGATGCCCATCCAGTTCCTGGGACCCTGAAAGGAGAAGCTGGCAGCCTAAAGACAAGAAAATCGATGCATAGAGCGCCGTGTGGGGAAAAGATTGACATGAATCCGATCTGCGGCTGAAAAAACGATGCGCCGCCGGCTCCGCAGCTGAGAAACGATGCTCGCAGGAAACGCGACCGAAAAATCTACGCACGAGCAGGAGAAACGACGTGCAGCATCGCTGACGGAGGCTGGGAGATCACAACCTGCGCTACAGGATTTTTGGATCTTCGTGCGGCTGGATTTTTGACTCAAGTACTACCGTGCGGAGTTATTTTTGACACACACCTGCCCGTGCGGGGTTATTTTTGATGCACACCAGGTACATTTTCACTCTAGCAGCGCTAGTGTGTTTTTAAAACTACTTAAAGACTCTTTTTGATTTTTAATTGATAACTTGACTTGGGTATGGTGGATTTTTGTTGTTTTGGTCTTGTTTTGTTTAGATAAATATTTCCGACTTTTCTAAACCTGTGTTGTGTCATTTTGTAGTGTTTAAATTAAGTTACTGTGTGTGTTGGTACAAATACTTTACACCTAGCACTCTGAAGTTAAGCCTACTGCTCTGCCAAGCTACCAAGGGGGTAAGCAGGGGTTAGCTGAGGGTGATTCTCTTTTACCCTGACTAGAGTCAGGGTCCTTCCTTGTACAAGGGGTAACCTGACTGTCAACCAAAGACCCCATTTCTAACATTGGTGATCAGTGGTTGGGATTTGGACTTGTATTTGTACTTGACATACAGTGATTAATTGTACACTATTATTTTGAGTGCAGACCACTACATGACCACATACTGCTTGTCTTGAGATTTTTGCTTTTTTTCTCTTTTTGTGGATTTTTCCCTACGTCCACTTTGTTTTTCTTCGCTGATCTTTGATTGACTTTGAACTTCATTTGGGAACTTGTTTCTGCATTTGGAACTTTGCACTCTTTTAACCTTTCATCATGTCTCAACTTGGAGATGCATCAGTTGAAGCTGTTTTTGACCTGAAGCAATTGGATAGTTATAACAAGGCTTAGCTAAAGCAGTTTTGTAAAAATGTTGGTTGTCCCATTAAGAGCTCTTCCATGAAGGATGAGCTGAAAAAGGCGCTGAGGGCCTGGGTGACAACCAGAAGCACTGGAGGGCATACTGAGGATGAGGAGGAGGATGAGGAGGGAGAGCAATCAGTACATAATGGTATAGTGGGGGGACCTGTTATTCCCAGGGAAAGCGTCTCTAGGGCAGGTAGCAGTGTATCCTCCAAAGGTCTGACGCCTGAAGAATTGCAGGACAGACAGGCAGAGAGGGCATACCAATTGGAGTTGCAGAAGCTCAATCTGGAGAAGGAAAGAGATGAGAGATGAGCAGTCCTTGAGGAAAGGAGGATGATTTATGCTTATGAGCTTAACTTGAAAGAGCTGGATGTCATGAGGGCTGAGTCCAGCTGGAATGGTGGCAGCAACAATTTTATATCCAGTGCTGCTGAAGAAGTGCACATACCCAGAGATATGGTGCCCTACTTGAAGGAGGGAGTTAACACACACCAGGAGGTTCAGGGGTATGAGATAGCTCCAGTGGCGCACAGGGTCCCTGGGGTGGATTGGGGAACTGGCAGGGGGAGTCATATTCCTACTAGTGGGAAGGACACTCTACTGACTCTAGGTGAGAGTAACAGGGAGAGGGGTTCCCCCCAGGTAGACGTCCTGGTTATGGAGTGTGAAGACATCCCAGAAGAGTGTGGGCTGAGTGTCAGTGACAGTCAGGTACTGTCTCACCAGTCTCAGGAGGGTGATGTGGGGTGCTTTTTCAAAGCAGAGTCACTGGATGGTTGGGTGAAGGGTACTTTGGTTAATTCATGTGAGGGCCTGAGTGATGTAATTGCTGGAGAGCATATGTCTAGTCCTTATTTTCCAGAGCTATGCCAACACCAGGTGGAGTGTGAGTTCTCTGACCCCAGGGAGCTTACAATGGAGGCAGACTTCTGGGTGAGTACCAGAGAGTCTGAAGAGGCATTTGGGGGTGCTCCTGAGAGGAGTGGTCTAGGTAGTTCCCACCCAGGTGAGGTAGGGAAGGATTGTAGTGTCCCAGGTAGGTCCCAGTGTAGTGGGATGGGTGAGGGACTCCATGTCCAGTCTCAGAGGAGAGGGAATGGGGATGGGCTGAGGCCCAAGGTGCCCAAGATCCGGTCACAGGTCCTGGAGGGTTCCATGAGGGAACTCCAAGATGGAAGCCTAGTCTGTACCGTAGGGCCATCTGTTGAGGGAGACCCCAAGGTGTCAGGAGAACTTGGGGGGGTGGCTGTAGCCAGTGTCCCACCAGTTCTGGTGTCTGGCAGTACCACTCCTAGTGAGAGGGTGCAGAAGTCCAGACAGAGGGTTGAGAGGGGGTTGCGGACCCCAGTGGAGAACCTGGAGGGTCAGGGGTCAGCTCTGAGAGTAGAGCCCCCCAGGAATGACCTTGGTGAGACCATTTCTGGGTTGGGGGAATCCAGACTCTGTCAGATGGGCAGAGGTCAGGAGACCTGCGCCAGCCAGACTCTTGTGTGGCCCTTCGGGACAGTGTGTCCCTTGAGGGGGGTAAGTGTGCCCCCCTGGAAGTCCTGGTGTGCCAGGCAATGGTTCAACCGCAGGGTGGTGACTCTGGGTTGAATGATCAGGTTCAGGGGGTAAACTCTGACTTGATAGTGGGTAAGTGTGCTCCCAAGGAAGTCCTGGTGTGCCAGGCAGTGGTTCAACCGCAGGGTGGTGACTCTGGGTTGGATGACCAGGTTCAGAGGGTAAACTCTGACCTGGTGGGGGGTAGGTATGCCCTCCAGGCAGTCCTAGGTTGCCAGGCAGTGGTCCAGTCTGTGGGTACAGACCCTGGACTGGAGGATCAGGTGCAGGGGGTAAACCCTGACCTGAAGGGATGGGCGGTTTGCCCAATCACCCCCCCTGGTGTGATTTCAAGGGGTACTCCCCCTGAGGGGGAATGGGGGGTGCAGAACCCTGAGAGTAGGGGCAGGGGAGAAAGAGCCTCACCCCTGGCCCCAGTGCAATCTAAGGGTACAGACCCTGGATTGGAAGGCCAGGTTCAGGGTGTCCCCCCTGACCTGGAGGAAGGGGCTACTGCTAACAGTGCCCCTACCATGTTGTCTTCTCGGGGGCCACTCCTCGTTGGGGGGTGCAGGACCCCATGTTGGAGGACCAGTTGCAGGTTAACAGCCCTGCACTGGTGGAAGAATTGTGCAGGACTGCTTCTACAAGCACCCTGACAATTTTGGACTCTGGGGGTGCTGCTCCTGCGGGGAGGGTACAGAGGCCCAGAGGGGAGGACCAGGGTCAGGTTGTCATCCCTGACCTGGTGGAAGAGAGAGTGGTCAAAGGGTGCCAGGCACCTGGGGCTACCACCCCCCACTCTCCACAGTCACAGTGGTTGAGAGGCCTGAGGTCGGGCTCTCATCCCTGACAGGTGTCAGGGGTCACTGTGGCTTGCTGTCCTAGTGGACAGAGTTGCCCCTGAGGGGGGGGGGACGAGAGTCACACCCCGGGGGTGGAGTGGGCAACACCCCGGTGTTGACCCTGGTGGTACTATCTGCCCATTGGGATAAATCTGTGAGCAAAGTAAAGTTAGGTGCTGCACAGATGGTGTCTGCAGATGTGGAGAAGGGTTCCCCCTGGGTTAGCTTAGTGGGCCCTGGGAGTATGGACAGAGGGATCCAACTGGAGTCAGGAAGGCGTAGAACTGAAACATGCCCCTACTGTTGTGGGCCTGGGTCCTTCTATCGCCCCAATCAGGGAAGTACATCAAGGTATTGATTGTTTTCCCCTGGCTTTAGGCTGGTAGGGGGTCGTGTTGGACTTTTTTGCTTATGCAGGGTCATCCCCAATCTTTTTGCCTCCTGCCTCCTAGCTTTTCTGACCTGTTGCTGTTGGCTTTTGAACTCTGAGCACTTTACCACTGCTAACTAGTGCTAAAGTGCATGTGCTCTCTATGTAAATTATATGGTTGATTGATTTATCCATGATTGGCATATTTGATTTACTAGTAAGTCCCTGGTAAGGTGCACTAGAGGTGCCAGGGCCAGTAAATCAAATGCTACTAGTGGGCCTGCAGCACTGGTTGTGCCACCCACATAAGTACCTCTGTAATCATGTCTCAGACCTGCCATTGCAGTGTCTGTGTGCGCAGTTTTAACTGTAAATTCGACTTGGCAAGTGAACCCACTTGCCAGGCCTAAACCTTCCCTTTTTGTTTTACATGTAAGGCACCCCTGAGGTAGGCCCTAGGTAGCCCCAAGGGCAGGGTGCGGTGTATGGATAAGGTAGGACATATAGTAATGTGGATTATATGTCCTGACAGTGAAATACTGCCAACTTCGTCTTTCACTGTTTCAAGGCCTGTCTCTCATAGGATAATATGGGGGCTACCTTTAAATATGATTAAAGTGTAGATTCCCCTAGAGAGTAGATGTACATGTGGAGTTTGGGGTCCCTGAACTCACAATTTAAAAATACATCTTTTAGTAAAGTTGGTTTTGAGATTGTGTGTTTGAAAATGACACTTTTAGAAAGTGAGCATTTTCTTGCAAACTTGTAAACATGAGCGAAGTAGGTGGTAGCAGAGGATCTTTACCTCCGTACAGTGTTGCAAACGACAGAATCTAAGGACTCCTTCAACAAAGAGAAATGTTTCATATGCCAAACTAATCTGAAAGAAAAGCTAACATCAAACTACGGCTGGACAGACAAGAGTTTGAGATGCTGCAGAAATACAGCAAGACAAAGTTCACAAAAGACTGAAACTGATGGGTGAAGAGGAGCAAATATTTTATCCTTGTAACAGCAAGTACTACAAGTCGTATAAATGGGGAAAAGACTGGAAAAAATTGTCAAAAAATTGCAGAAACCAGTGAATTACAACAAGAACCAGAGTCATCTGAGAAAGCGATGACAACCAAACCAAATTCCTATCCACTTCGAAGATCGATTGCTACCCTTCGTCCACCTCCAACAACTTATCAGAAAGCAGAGGATCTTCAATGTGTTATCTGTGATTTAGTAAAAGAATGGCCATAGGGATTGATGAAAGAACAAAGTACAGAGTATATGAGTCTCAAAGGGAAAACGTGTTTTCATATGCAGCTAGTTTCTTCCAGATGAAGCTTTCAGCTGAACAGCTGACCTAAACAGCAAGGTGAATGTATTCACAGCGGATTTGTATGCCCATCCGAACTGCATGCGTGTACATATTAGAAAATATGAATGTACAATGAGCTCCCAGCAGCAACTTAACCACCAGCTTCAGTTAAGTTTGCACTCTTTGAAAAAGCTAATTACGTTTTAAAGCCACTCGTGAGTACTGGCTACAGGTTCACACTCAGTGAGATCACAGAAATAATGGTCAACACTGATGAAATTGTAATGATCCATAATAATGAAATTAAGGTTTTTCGGGGGAGAATGTACAATAACAGAACTCGCTTTCGTCAGTCTAACAAAAAGAAGAGCCACTTATTGTGTTCTCAGCTGATTTGACTCCTGAAGTTCTTGCTGACAAAATAAGATCACAGGATGCAATAAAATCAGCTGGAACCATTTTAAGAAATGTCCTGAAAGATTTATATTTCGGCCTTAATGACACATTTTGTGATGCTCCAGAGCTCTGCAACTCATGGGAGCCAACAAGAATGTCTGATGTTGTCATAACATATTTTACATCATTGTTTAATATCAGCAAGGCAAAACTGTTACAAACTAAAGTTCTTGAGGAACAGAAGCCGATAACATTGATGATGGCTTCAAAGATATAAGGGAAGAAGTGGAAGACAATCCCATGAACTGACAGGCTTATACTGTGCAAATGTACTGTCTTTTCCAAATCATGTTTTATGGATTACATCACAGCAAAATGAAAACTCCACTACACATAAGTACAAAAATAGAGAGCTAATCACTTCATTGAATAGTATTGGTGCATCAACAAGTTATAATGACATAGTACGGACCAGGAACTTGTTAGCAGCTCATGCTGTAAAATCTTGTGAATCCGACAGCACATCACTTTAACAGGAAAGGATTTACAATTACTGCTCTTGATAATTTTGATTTTGAAGACAGCTCTTCTTTGTCTGAAACATCCAGCACACATGAGTATGCCACGGTGCTTTTTCAAGACTATACCTATGAAGTAGCTGCTGGAAACAAGATGAGCTGTAGGCATAAACAAACAAAGCTGCAAACTTATAACCCAACTGCCTTGCCAACGTGTGCAAAATCACCACAAGGTATCAATAGGTCCCAGTCTACCAGAAAGTTTAAAAGTGGCAGAGAACATGGATCTTCTTCTATCTGATGCTGCAGTCCGTAATGTTGATTTAACTGAATTTGTCATATTGCTTATTCGGTGCAGACTGAACGAGGAAGAAAAGCCAGTTCCTCCGTGGACTGGAATTCATCTCCGATCTCCCAGAATACTGGTCCCGATGAAGAAGGTTGGGTTTTTACCTGTAATATCTGCCGTTACTAACTATGCACAAGTATTCACAGCTCAAAGAAATGTCTAGAATGTGCGTGCTCAGTTGAAGACCAACAAATCCTGCCAATTTTCCGTGATGAAGGTGTTTTCCATATTGTAGATTACTTTTTTATCAGCAATCCAGTAGAATGTGATGATTTTTAACCAATGATCGGCGTTGTCCACATGACAAAAGCTGTGTTGAGGTGTGCAGGAAGTTATCTTAGTGGGTGTAGCATAGATGATGTTCTTATCAAGGCTAAAATCTTTTAACACAAAACTGTCCAGTCAGTATTGAGCGGAACTCATTATGTTTGTTGGTTACAAGGTATGCTCATCATATCTGAGGTTACAGAAACATTGCGTTGGAATGCTTTCTGGAACAAGAATGACAAATTAGGTTTTGCACATCTTATCTCAGAAGTGAACAAGGCACGGGATGCACTTTATTCAAAAGACACAATGCAAAGCCAGGCAATGTTCAATATGCTCACTTCAAAATCAGAAAACCTGAAAAACAAGTTCGTAGAGCTTGTCAAAGAATGAGAAAGAAAATCAGAACTTTGAAAGTACTGGGGAAACGTTTTACACATAATAGGGCTAGTAAAAAACTCGGTACATGCTGATCGAAAAGGTGATTGGGAGCTGAACTTGAAAACTGTGGAGTCACTAATTACTGTGTTTCGCTAATTCAATTGCATAAACTACCTGGGACATGGGTCCTGGTATTTAGAAAGAGCGAAGAAGCTAGAGGTGGAAAAACCATACCTGTACAGAAAATTCATCCAAAGACATTTTATGGTGAAAGACAGAGAGAGATGATTCAATGCTGTGGCTCCAGATATGAAAATGGAACAGGCGATCCAGAGATCACAGAAAAGCTCCAAAGGACATGTTGGTCAGACACGTTAAAAATGAATATGTTGCTTAATGGTAAATAGTTTACCATGAAGTACTTTCTATTTGCAATGTTTTCAGAGAGATTAAAAATTCCATACTGATGGACCATTGTGTAACTGTTCCTCACCACGGACTTGTGGGAAACAGAGGAGAACGTTTTCATAAACATATTGACAGCTTTCTTCATTTCATGCAGCTGCAAGAAAACCCCTATGAAATGACTGAGCCTGTGTGACTACACAACCTTTTGACCAAAAAGTATGTGGATAACGATATAAAGACACATCTACTAGATGTCCTGGAACATGGATTAAAACTATACACAGAACTGAAGCAGGAGAGATTTGTATTGAAAGAGAAAAAGCTGTTTGACATAATCACTAAAGCTAAACTTCCACATTTTAATTGCCATCTGTTAGAAATGGGGTTTTTGGTTGGCAGTCAGGTTGCCCTCTGTCCAAGCAAGAACCCTCACTCTAGTCAGGGTAAGTCACACACAATCCAAAATCAGCCTGTGCTCACCCTCCGGTAGCTTGGCACGAGCAGTCAGGCTTAACTTAGAAGGCAATGTGTAAAGCATTTGTGCAATAAATCATACAACACCATAGCATAACACCACAAAAATACACCACACAATGTTTAGAAAAATATATAATATTTATCTGGGTATCTTCAGGTCAAAACGATCAAAGTTGCAATACGAATTTGTAAAGTTTTCACTGAAAAGTGATAGAAAGTGTCTTAAGTCTTTAGAAAGTAAACAAAGTCTCTTTCAAGCACAAAGTACCTGGTTTCTGGTGAAAAATCTCCTCAGAGGGCCACAGGAGAAGAGGTGCGTGGAAAACTGGTGTGTGCGTCGATTTCTCCTCAGCACACACGGACTTGCGTTGTTATTTTCCACGCGGGTAGTCGTGCGTCGTTTTCCGGCGCGCGGACAGTCTCTTACTGTGGTTTGCGGGGAGCATCAGATGTCCCGGGTCTGTGCGTGGATTTTCCTGCTTGTTTTCCGGCTGCGCGTCGTTCTGCGGGGCTGCGCGTCGAAGTTTCGATCTCACGGCAGGCGTCGCGTTGATTTCTCCTGCGGAGTCGGGCGGCGTGGTCCTTGCGAGGCCGTGCGTCAAAGTTTCGATCTCACGGCAGGCGTTGCGTCGATTTCTCCTGGGAAGTCGGGCGGCGTTGTCCTTGCGAGGCCGTGCGTCAAAGTTTCGATCTCACGGCAGGCGTTGCATAGATTTCTCCTGCGGAGTCGGGCGGCGTTGTCCTTGCGAGGCCGTGCGTCAAAGTTTTGATCTCACGGCAGGCGTTGCGTCGATTTCTCCCGGGAAGTCGGGCGGCGTTGTCCTTGCGAGGCCGTGCGTCAAAGTTTCGGTCGTCCCGAAGACGTCGCGTCGATCAGCGTCGGTGTGCGGCGTTTCTCTTGCCACAGAACAAGCTGTGCATCGAAAAGTTCGGCGCACGGAGCGTCCAAGAGGAAGAGAGAAGTCTTTTTGGTCCTGAGACTTCAGGGAACAGGAGGCAAGCTCTATCCAAGCCCTTGGAGAGCACTTTTACAGCCAGACAAGAGTTCAGCAAGGCAGCAGGCCAACAGCAAGGCAGCAGTCCTTTGTAGAAAAGCAGACAGGTGAGTCCTTTGAGCAGCCAGGCAGTTCAGCAAGGCAGCAGGCCAACAGCAAGGCAGCAGTCCTTTGTAGAAAAGCAGACAGGTGAGTCCTTTGAGCAGCCAGGCAGTTCCTCTTGGCAGGATGTAGTTTCTGGTTCAGGTTTCTTCTCCAGCAAGTGTCTGATGAGGTAGGGCAGAGGCCCTGTTTTATACTAAGTTGTGCCTTTGAAGTGGGGGTGACTTCAAAGAGTGTCTCAGAAATGCACCAAGCCCCCTTTCAGTTCAATCCTGTCTGCCAGAGTCCCAGTAGGGGGTGTGGCAGTCCTTTGTGTGAGGGCAGGCCCTCCACCCTCCCAGCCCAGGAAGACCCATTCAAAATGCAGATGTATGCAAGTGAGGCTGAGTACCCTGTGTTTGGGGTGTGTCTGAGTGAATGCACAAGGAGCTGTCAACTAAACCTAGCCAGGCGTGGATTGAAGGGCACAACAAGATTTTAGTGCAAAGAAATGCTCACTTTCTAAAAGTGGCATTTCTAGAATAGTAATATTAAATCCGACTTCACCAGTCAGCAGGACTTTATATTACCATTCTGGCCATACTAAATATGACCTTCCTGCTCCTTTCAGATCAGCAGCTGCCACTTCAACAGTGTATGAGGGCAGCCCAAATGTTAGCCTATGAAGGGAGCAGGCCTCACAGTAGTGTAAAAACGAATTTAGGAGTTTTACACTACCAGGACATATACCTACACAGGTACCTGTCCTGCCTTTTACCTACACAGCACCCTGCTCTAGGGGTTACCTAGGGCACACATTAGGGATGACTTATATGTAGAAAAAGGGGAGTTCTAGGCTTGGCAAGTACTTTTAAATGCCAAGTCGAAGTGGCAGTGAAACTGCACACACAGGCCTTGCAATGGCAGGCCTGAGCCAGGGTTAAGGGGCTACTGAGGTGGGTGGCACAACCAGTGCTGCAGGCCCACTAGTAGCATTTCATCTACCTGCCCTAGGCACATGTAGTGCACTCTACCAGGGACTTACAAGTAAATTAAATAGTCAATCATGGATAAACCAATCAGTAGTACAATTTACACAGAGAGCATATGCACTTTAGCACTGGTTAGCAGCGGTAAAGTGCCCAGAGGTCAAAAGCCAACAACAACAGGTCAGAAAAAATAGGAGGAAGGAGGCAAAAAGTTTGGGGATGTCCCTGTCAAAAAGCCAGGTACAACACCATCGTAAGAGTATCATTCAACCAGCCACTACAAAACAGGTTATAGAAAACAACGTTCGCATGCACGTAGAGGATGGATGTAGCAAAAGAAACGGATTAATTTATCAAGGCCATTCTGTCGCATGATCTTCTTCCAACAAACGCATTATTTGATGGAGATGCTGCAAACAAACCAGCAAAGCACAAACTCGTACAAGAGCTCGAAAAAACACTTTCAAATGAAGGATTTCAATCCGAAACGGTGTCCTCATTGAAAACTGCTGTAGTTGTGGGCTGTTAGACCTGACAACCTTGGGGTGGTCACCCCTAACTTTTTGCCTGCCTCCTTCCACTTTTTGGACACTGTTTTTGCTGGTTTTTAGACTCTGTGCACTTAACCACTGCTAACCAGTGCTAAAGTGCATATGCTCACTCCCTTTAAACATGGTAACATTGGATCATACCCAATTGGACTATTTAATTTACTAATAAGTCCCTCGTATTGTGCACTATATGTGCCCAGGGCCTGTAGATTAAATGCTACTAGTGGGCCTGCAGCACTGGTTGTGCCACCCACTTAAGTAGCCCCTTAAACTTGTCTCAGGCCTCCAACTGCAAGGCCTGTGTGTGCAGTTTCACTGCCAATTCGACTTGGCATTTAAAAGTACTTGCCAATCCTAAAACTCCCCTTTTTCTACAAATAAGACACCCCTAAGGTATGCCCTAGGTAACCCAGAGGGCAGTTTCCATGTCCTGGTAGTGTAAAACTCCCAAATTCGTTTTTACACTGCTGTGAGGCCTGCTCCCTTCATAGGCTAACATTGGGGCTGTGGTCATATATTGTTTGAGTGGTAGCTGCTGATCTGAAAGGAGTAGGAAGGTCATATCTAGTATGGCCAGAATTATGATATAAAATCCTGCTGACTGGGGAAGTTCGATTTAATATTACTATTTTAGAAATGCCACTTTTAGTAAGTGAGCATTTCTCTGCACTTAAATCATTCTGTGCCTTACAATCCACGTCTGGATGGGTTTAGTTGACAGCTCCTTGTGCATTCACTCAGACACACCCCAAACACAGGATACTCAGCCTCACTTGCATACATCTGCATTATGAATGGGTCTTCCTGGGCTGGGAGGGTGGAGGACCTGCTCTCGCACAAAGGACTGCCACACCCCCTACTGGGACCCTGGCAGACAGGATTGAACTGAAAGGGGACGTGGTGCACTTCTAAGCCACTCTTTGAAGTCTCCCCCACTTCAAGGGCACATTTGGGTATATAAACAGGGCCTCTGCCCCTTCCAACTCAAACACTTCCTGGATAAGAAACTTGTAAGCAGAACCTGCATCCTGCCAAGAAGAACTGCCTTGCTGCCCAAAGGACTCATCTGACTGCTTCCTGTGAAGGACTGCTGCCTTGCTGTTGCCCTGCTGCCTTGCTGCTCCCTGGCTGTGGTGAAGAAGTGCTCTCCAAGGGCTTGGATAGAGCTTGTCTCCTGTTCCCTGAAGTCTCAGGACCAAAAAGACTTCTCTCTTGCTACTGGACTCCTTGTGCAGCGAAAATTCGATGTACAGCTTGCTAAAACCGACACATAGCCTGGCCCGCGGTGAGAAATTCACTGCACGCCGAACCGGCACGACGCAGCCTGACTTCGCAAGGAGAAGATCAATGCGACGCCTGCGTTGCGACCGGAACTTCAACGCACGGCCGACCTGGGACAATGCGGCCCGACTTACAGAGGGGAAATCGATGCAGCGCCTGCCATGTGGAAGAAACTTCCACGCAACGCCCACCGGAACGCGCAGTGCTTGTGACCTCGCTCCACAAGCCCAGGATTCCACACACAGAACCCAGGGTGTCTGAAAACCCCGCAACCCGAAGAGGATCCATGACCGAGCACTGGAAATCGACGCACAGCCGTCCCTGAGTGGAAACTAAACAACGCATCACCGTGTGCAGCTCGAGAAATCAACGCACACCCCCTTTGTTTCCACACTTCTCCTCCTCTGCAGCCCATTGCAGAGATTTTTCACACAAACCAGGTACTTTGTGCTTAAAAGAGACTTTGTTTGCTTTAAAAAGACTTAAAGACACTTTATATCACTTTTCAGTGATATCTCTACATTTACTTATTGCATCTTTGATCGTTTGACCAACAAATATCCAGATAAATATTATATACTTTCTGAACACTGTGTGGTGTATTTTTGTGGTGCTATTTTTATTTATTTTATTGTATGATTTATTGCACGAATACTTTACACATTGCTTTGTATGTGAAACCTGACTGCTCAGTGCCAAGCTACCAGAAGGTGGGCACAGGATAATTTGGATTGTGTGTGACTTACCCTGACTAGAGTGAGGGTCCTTGCTTGGACAGGGGGTAAACTGACTGCCAACCAAAGACCCCATTATTAACATGGGCTATAGGCCCCAGTTGCGAATGATTAAGATTTCATCTTTGAAAAACTTTGGAGAAGTCGTTCAGACTGTTCTACAGATATAAAAGTCAGTGTGCACTTTGGAAGAACTGCACAGTCTTCTTGAACTATCTGTCAAAGAATGTGAGAGAATCAGATGAATGTCTACAAGTGGAAGAATTGACCTTGCCTGCATCAAAGATTGTATTCCAAATTGGGGATAAGCCAATGTCACCATGTTTGAGGAGTGGGCACACACACTTTAGTACTGGTTAGCAGTGGTAAAGGGCACAGAGGCCTAAGGCAAGCACACACGATACCAGCAAAAAAGGAGTGGAAATGCAAAACGTTTAGGTAAAGACCACTCTAAGGCTGACAGCTTTAAAACCATGCATACACTTTACAATAATGACTTACCAGTACACTATTAGATTCAGAAAAAGGTTTAGACGTGGCACCTTAACAGTTTTTAAAAAATAAACTTCAAACATTTAAAATATACACACAGTTTTTTAGATGGATCTGACTTTATATCAATCAAATAAAGCCGGCATGCATAATAACAGTTTATAACCTCCACAATATGTATTTCTGGCAGCACCCAACAACACTGTCCGCTTTCTTGTGCTTTACATGCCTTACATATTGAGCCACACACAAGGCCACTTCAGCTCGTATTCCTCCAATTCCAAACTTAAAGCCTTCATTTCAGTAATGGTGTATGACAATGGCATTGCTATATTTTCACAAAGAGTAAAATCTATCCTGGAAATCATAGAACAAACAACAGAGGAACGTGACTTGATTTCAGGCTAGAAGCTTCATACAAGCAAAACAAAGATCACCCTAGCAGGGGAACGGAAACTGATGACTCATAGGTCACACTTGATGCGTAATCATCATGATTACTTCTAAACATGTGCACTGTTTTGAACATAACTATTTCAAATTACTAAATTCCACCAAATCCCAGCATGAGAAATTAAATCACTTTCTTCAATCGGTTTGATTAATCTAATTAGGATGAACATTCTTCCCAAATACTTATACCTTTCACGAGCATTAAGATTTTACATATCTACTAATTATATTTATAAGGTAGGCACTCACATTTCCAGATTTATTTAGCAGAATAAACTACCTCACAGAGTTCTGAACTTAAAGTTCTGATCATTAGAGTTGGGCGAGGCCTCCCTGACTGGGCATGCATGGAAAATGCTTACAATTTCTATATTCCATCAATACATTTACTGGATAGAGGACCGATAGCTTATTAAATGACAGTGCTAGATCCCCCATATGGAGGTTTTATGACCCCAAATACTTTCAGACACTGGGCTACTTGCAGATTATATGGTACAAGATTAAATGATTATTACTCTTTCCCAAATTTCACTCTCAAATTACACTTTTGGATAACCCTAAACTGTAAGCTATTTTTTTTTTTTTTTTTAGAGAGAAGCACATTTGCAATGTGGATGCACTAAGGATCATGAAACTAGGCAATCTATCTCAAGATTAAAAAATGCAATCCATCTCATTACTTCAGAATGAGTTTTACATACAAAACACATTTTAAAATATTTGTTCATTAGACTGTTTTATGGAACAAACTACTCTAACCCTTTGCACTATAAATATAACACTTTAAGATTAATCTTTGGGTGAGCATACACCTCTATTTATGATACATATGCCTCTATAGTAGAAATGAAACCAGACAAAAAGCAACAATGAGCCCGGAAATGGTCCATAAAACCATCTGAATCTATCAGCCAAGACCAAATCTCTAACATACTGACAATGGTCTATAAAAGTATTAAATACACTAGACTAAGTAGTAATATTACTCCGCTTAATATAGCAAACTGGCCTAATAATGTCACAACTCAATCTTGTGACCTATGTGCGAAGGGTTGTACTCGCCGGGCTCATGTCACCCTTCCCTTGTGGCACTTTCCTGCCTGGACTACTCCCAGTCACATTCCCCTTGTGGTGCCCTCCACGCCCGGGCACCCCATTTTTCCCTCCCAGGAAGCCTGAACTATTGACCCTCTTGTTCTGTAGCTATGCAAGTTAGTCTGGTTGGCACCTGCAGATATCACATGTCTATTTAGGATTGTTACATTTTCATAGTGAACCACTGAATTGTACCTAAAAAAACAAAGGGAGAAGCAGAGCCAGTAACTACAATACAGGCACCTGTAGCATACATGTGAGGAGTGATTCCCATTTGCTGTAAAAATAATTTTCTGGAAGCGTTTTTTGTGCCTATCTAGATGGAAACAAAGGCAAACACAGATTGTAGAATCACCTATCAGCCATAAATCCTGATGAGGCCAATAAGTCATGTGGGCCGAAACGCATTGACACCAGTATTGTTAAGGAGCCTGATTCATAAATGGACATTGTTTAAAGCTGATGCTCTAAAAGTCAAACAAGCCAAGTCACTTAAAGAAATAGATGTCTCTTTGTGAATGGCGACCAGACCAGTGGATTATATCTTGGAAATTCTAGGGTATAACCATCAGCGAGCATTTTAGCCCTAAAATTATGTGTTTGATAGGTTAAGTCATGTTTCATCTAATGAATGATAAAAGCTATATATGATATTGTATGATGTTTTCAATTAAAACAGAAGATTGATGGATATTTGTACCCATTTTTTGCAATATTTCTGTTGTAAAATAAATGCAAAATTTAATACAAAGTATACGATTAATGAATTGGTAATTTATAGGCTTTATAGGATTTAAATAGGTGATTAATTCTTCTTTTCTTCACGCAAATTGATTGTTTGTTCTCAAAACTCAGTTTTTAGGATTTTTTGGGGAGAAAAACGTATTGTAGTTACTGGCCCGGTTTCTTCCTTTTGTTTTGTTAGCTTGTAGATTTCGCCCCAGAGAAGCAGTGGCTAACGGGGCAGCCCATTTATATTTGTCTTTCCACTGAAATGTACAGTCATGCACTTGAGGATTCCATTGGTACTTTTTTACTGTTTCCAATTACCATTTGCACCTGCCAACTACTAGGCCTCATATCCGTTGTACTTTACATGTGATTTTCCTCAGGTTCATTGGAATATTCCACGCTTCCACGCAGGACACGCCTTTCTGGAACACGCCGTCCTTCCTGTATAAATAGCCCCTTGGAATCTGCTTCGGTGCTTAGCCTCACTCCAGTCCTGCACAAGCAAAGTCTCTGCACTCACCTCCTGAGTCGCCCGGAACTTCCAGAGCTCTAGTCTTCCTAGGCTTCCTGATCTAGGCGTCTACAATGCTTCCAGTGTCTTCCTTCTTGAGCTACGGTTCCACCTCCTCTTGAGCCTCTTGCACAGACTCTCATGTCATCTTTGGATTCTAATTCAAGTATTGTCATGGCTAAGTACATTCCCCTCAGGTTTGTGTGCACTAATCCATAGGTTAGCAAATAACCCAAAGACTGATTCCTTTGAAAGTGTGAGCACGTTTTCAGATACTGGGCATTGTTTGTGTACTAACCCCCATGAGGCCCAGCACTCTGGACTCTCATTGCAGCACTCTGAACTCTATCGTACCCAAACTTAAAGTCTGCCACTGTGCTTCTTGACAAGATGCATCTAGTATTTTGGGAGAAACTTTTAGAGCATGAAGTTGTATTCGAGTTTGAATCGGAATCCCACATGGTCCAGAGTGTCGGAAAAATGGGTTCTGCTCCCTGTCATGCAATATTTATGATGAAGTCTGTAAGTATACAAACACTGTAAACAATTGAAGGATACTTGTGAGTTGGGAACCTATTGGTGACTTAGCCTCTTTTTGCTTTTAATGTATCACACCTGCGTTGAGGATAATGAGGTCCATGGAGTCCCGATACTATTAGGCAATGCACGAGACAGCCGAGCAGTTCCCTAAGTGACGCAAGTTCTTCTTTTGTTGTCTTAGCCACCCATCCCCTTTTCCCCACTGGGACAGTTTTTTAGAACCAGACAGTTGTTACTTGTTTTACTAGGCTGCCCCAGCTGGGATTGGAAGTTCAGCATCGCCTCCGTGGTTGGAACCAGGTGAGGGTGTGGCAAATAAAACCAAGTCTTGTTTCTATTGTTCTTACAAAAATGTGTGTACCATCCATGTGTTTTGCTAGTGCCCTACTCTTGAAGAATGTTATTCTTCCATTTTTTTACAACATTAGTGATCCAGTAATGCAACAGGCAAATCCAAACTCATTCACAATATAATTGGATGCTTGTAAAAAATTGGGTTATTAGTGATGCAGGATACAAGTAGTAAGGAGCTCCATATTCTAGTCACGTTTTCTGAGGGACTGTGTTGTTCCTTCTTAAAGGTCGGAGGTTCAAGGTCATGACCCCATAATCACAATACCCCGCTCCACCTATACCACATGCAACATCACAATATAAGGGGGTGTCATTTTAAATGAAGTAGGCCTATAGGCTTTGTTGAGCATTAGGACCCAATGGAATCAATAACCATGTTTTAATGCATTCATCATTAATATAGCCATTACAATGTTTACCATTAACAACTGCCAATAAAGTATCTCAAATAGAACACTGAGCAAAACATTCACAAACATGTGTTAGAATCTTTTCTTTACATTCTTCCGACCATATAACATCTGTGCTATAATTTCTCTTCCTTGCACCTCGATGCCTGTATTCACCGAACCCTAAGCCCCCCTCAGCTTCCTGTGTGAACCTCCTGTGCACGTTCAGGAGCTGGCAGCTCTCAAGGTGTTCGGGTTGTGGCAGGAGCAAGCTTCATCTTTTGCTACTGCCTGCTTAAGAGCCTTGGAAATTCCCCTGCCAGTGTTGGGAGCTGGCAAGAGCAATGAAGTTAGTGTGACCTGTGCCCCAGACAACACCTTTGTGGCCCGGGGATGAGGTTCCTGATCTGGCTGCTCGATTAGACACTTCGGAGTTAGGGCCACCTGGGCACAAACTAAGCACTAAGATGGGGTCCCACGCACACCTCTCTGCCCGAAGAGGGTAATTAAATTGAGAAGTGCTGAACTCCAGGCACTGACTCACCCTGTGGGATTTGGCAAGGAGAAAAAATGCGTGCCACACTCTCGGTCTCTCATTCTTTGCATAGCCAAATCTTTCCAGGTGCATAACTCAGCCAGCATGGCCTAATTTTTTTAAGATCTTCGGCTTGCTTTGCTCCTGGTTGTGAGATCTACCCAAAAGGAAAATTTTCAGCGTGTCTGCTGGTATCTAACAGGCACAATTTACAGAAAGATAGTTTTACTGGCTCTCTGAGACAGTCTTCTACTCTATTGGCTCCTGGCACTCCTCTCCTTCCGGTGGGGCCTTCCTGCAGAACCCCTCCACTTCCAGCCACCATAACATCCTCCTGCCCACAATAATAAGCCCCAGAGCTTCCTGGCTGTCTTACAAGGTACTTGGGGGTGGGGGCTATGGAGTCCAGCTCTTTTCCAACTGGTCCTCAGTGGGGATATTGGGGCCAGCCTGAGGATGCCCTAGAGAGAACCATGTAGTCCTGGGTTCAGCTGCAGGCAAGGTCCTCAAGCCCACATTTGCGGGCTCCAGATGATTTCTCTTTCCAGCTGTCCATGGTTCTGCTGCTGTTGCCTTCCAGGTGGTCTTGCTCACTGCCTCTCCCTTATGCAGGGGTTTATAAGTGTGGAAGGAATGTTCTAGATGCTAGGCATACCTGGACAATCATAGGATGGCACATCATCCCTCTACCCCTATTGCATCCCTCCTGCACAGTGTTTTGGCATAATATAATATTGCCGAACCCCTCTTCACTTGTGCAGTGTTCCTGCACCTGCCCACAAATGTGGCCTCTCCTCTGTGGTCACTCTAAATCAGTTCTGGGGAAGCTCCTCTCCCAGTAGGGCCTGGTACGTGCCTTGCTAGGGGGGCAAATGGACGGTGCAGACCTGGGTGTTAGCTACATCTGCCTGTGACAAAGTATGCCTTGGCGAAGTTAATCAAGTTACTGGACACAACCACATCCTGTCAAGAGAAAAAACACATCTCCCCACACCCAATGTCCTTTTCCCCTATCCTGGAAGCAATTCACATTTCACTAGAAGCAAGCCATCCAGCTGCCAGGTGACAGTTAGATACTTTAAAAACGGTCCCAGAGGCTTTAGGCAGGAAATGGTAACATGCCTTTTGCCTAATAGTCAAAATGTGACTTTAACATTAAATTGGATTTTGAATAACTATTAATATAAGTCCTTGATTTATGCGTCTAGCTCCTACTAGTCCGAGTTTAGCAGTTATTAAATGTAGCAATGTAGCCCACTGTTTCCTTATGGAAGCAGCCAGCCTTGTTCCTGTGAAAATAGCTTTTTAAGTCTATTTCACTATGAGGACATGTGGAACATTAAACTTTACATGTCCTGCTTCAAATAGCCCTGCCCTCTCCCGATAAGGCCTGCTTAGGGGTGACTTACTAACATTAAAAAAGCCTCCCACAGGCATTATACCTTTGTGCAACTACCCAGCTGCATATAAGGGTAGTCTCTTGTGAGGAGTCAGCACACACGTGCACACATTCATGTGTAAGCAGCCCAATGTCCCTTACCCTAGTTGCGCTCAGTGGCCTTATTTTAAATAGTGGATACTGTCTGTAAACACACTTAGTTCAAATACCATGACATCATTGTAAGTGAGAGTCAATTAGTGAGACTCGCCACAGAAAATGTCCAAAACCAGGTGACCAAAAGCAAACAAATGCTGATGGACTAATTGGGCAGAACCCATTTGCAACAGTGCTGATGTCCAAGATTTAGTTTTCTATGCTATGGCTATTGCTTGACTACTAATTGTCAAATAATGGCAAGATTGCACAATCCCCTCTTTCAAAGAATGTTGGAAGTCTTTAATGAAGCATTTAAACTGAAACAAACAAATTACCATTGCTAGGGGTACAGTACAAAAATGTTATCGCTGAAGAAATAAACTCATTTCTCACTTGAATATCTTACTTATGACTACAAATTCAACAGATTTTCACTTTTGTTTAGGTCATACATATGCCTAGTTTATTTGGAGTTCGGCAGAGTGGGCACTCTGCCGCAACAGTAACAGAGTACCTTCTCTTCCAAACTCTCCGACAGGTTTACGCTCACAACATAAAATGTACTCCATCATCATGGACCTTAATCTGATGGGCTGATGGAGTGGGGGCAGTCAGAGGAATCACATTACACTGTCTGCCTTATTTAGGGTGGACGGCGTTATTTGTTTTTTTACCTATCTGTCACCGCAAGGTAAAACTTGGTGGTGAGGAACAGAGAAAAAATAATTACGACCCTCACACTACATGAGGAAAATCCCCATGGAGTGGTGAATATCGTTTTTTATCGCTCAAAAAATACCTTGTGCTTTGAGAGTTTGTTTTGGAAAAATAAAAAACTTTAAAAAGTTCGATTTCCGTCCATCATGTATAATAGTGACGTTCATCAAAATTTGATAGTGCCGGCTGTCAAACTTTCCCAACACTAACTGCAGACATCTCTCAACTTTACAGCAGAGTAAAGGCAGGGTGGCGGGCACAAAGTCCTCCACCACCCTGATTGCCTTCAATCCTTCTGCCAAAACCTAAATGAGGACTTCAGATCTGAGCAACAGTGGGGAGGAATAAACACGGACCAAGCAGGAGAATAGGAGACATGTTATCCTTGATGAATGTCTGACTACAGCGGCATGTCCTGCACTCCTCCCATGGAGCCCACAGGTTACAATGACGAGGAACCCCAAAAAGAGAAACCTGATCATAAACAAAGGCACAATTGTCCTCTATACATGCCAGGTATATGTTGCATGTTGTGTGTTGTCCTGACTAAAAAAGTTAGGTGTGACTGAAATACAAAAGAGTACATTCCTGGGCATAATTTATAAATCCTGATCAAAGCCCTGGATCTGTTGGTCTTTTTGACACAGGGCTTACAGGCAGGGTGTGGAACCAATACCTCCATAGCCATCACCTATACATCTTTTAATCATGCCAGGAACACCACGAACAAAAGGGATACCTTTGGTGTCCAGAGTTTTATTTTTATTTTAGGACCCCGGCAGGAAAAATTATCCAAAGTGCTCCCTGGAATATGGGTGAGCTCATCCTGGTTTTTAGGGACCAGGGTGAGACCCAATGATGAAACATGACAACAATATGGTGTGTGAGGGTCTACCTAACAACACGATGCGATGTCCGGATTACGGGTACAGCTTCACTTTACATACATTAGGGAGTATGGGGTCAATTAGCAGGTGTAGGATACCTTTTGCGGCTTCTTAGGATATTTGTACCTTATGTTCTTTTTTATTGTTGTTTATATATTATTTTCAAATAAAAAAGAAATAAAAAAACGTTGCACCTATTGCTCAAGCTGTTCATCTTTTGTCGGCACTTCACACTTTTGACACTATGGTGAATCATGACGAACAAGGGGAATGCTGATTACGTGTGAATGAGATATGTGAAAGGTTTGAGCTACCGACCAAGTAAAGATTATTATGACACACTTACTTTACAACAATGTTTCCTAAAACGTTGTGTTTCACTTGTTGACTGTTGTTGTCCAAAATCATAACTGCAAAAGAAACAGAATATATTAGAAATGTACTACACATTGCTAAAACCACATATGCATCGACAACATCACCGTCGCTTTCTATGGGCTGTTTTGAACTCCACCTGCCTATATGTATCCCGCGTGCGTCATTTGATCGGCTGCTAACACTGTTATTCATTTACTGAATTGTGTTTTTATTTGTATCACTTTTATATAATTCTGCATCATGGCGTCCTCGTCAAAACCACCAAAACGTCACGACTGTGTATCGTAGTGCCTTATTCAAAACTACCACCGTCAAAACAAACAAAGGAATTATAACTGCCACAGAAACAAAGCATATGTAACTGGTGCGCTAATGGTTATCTGGCCTGTATTCCTTTTAAGAAGCAGTAAACACTAGCATGCTTTGTTTTGGTCTACGTTAACCAAAAACCTTATTACTATTGCTCATCTACACATCTGCGATGCCGCCAGAAAGAAATATCCTTTCTGATTATGAAGAAAATATTCAAATTTAGATGGAATACGATCCCCTATGTAAAATGAGTTATTGAAATAGCCACCTTGTTCGGTCAGTTTTTTGTCCGGCAAGAATCAGAAAAATAATGGTGCTTCCTAAGGCCCCTGTAACATGCTTCCTGACCTATGTAGTGCCAAGAAGATAGCAGAAGTCAGGGAGCTAAACATGTGCACTCTTATGGCCATTATTATATTCTAATCGGGACTGCAGGAGAAAATCACAAAAGATACTACTGGTTCCATAATTCACCCATCTAAGCAGAGAGACACAAGCACAGACCCGCAAAACACTAATCAATATTGGAGTAGAGTAAATAAGAGTGTTGTAAAAACTGAACATTGGTTTAAAAGCAAAATGGAAACCCTTGCTGAAGTACACCTGTCAGTGGCAAAAAACTGTATTTGTCTTCAAGAAAAGGCAAAAACACAGTTCACAAAACTGGTTCTTTGCATGATCCCTGCGACAGGCTTAAAGGTGTTGGTTGTAGTTGTTTTTTATTCGTTCCAGGTTCATTACACGGTTACTTAGTTGGTACAAGGTATTTAGAACCCATGAACTTTGCCAATATAAGTCACTTTTAGGGGCTAGACGTAGCCTGTGAGCTTTCTCAATATTTGGTTGTACTGTTTGTGTCTCTAGTGAGTGTAAATGTAATGTTGGTCCTTTTAAAGTTAGGCTCTTTTTGCTCTTCGGTGTTTGAAGTCTGTCCTCTTGTCTGAGTTTCTCCAGCATGAAGGGGTGTATGGCTCCCATGTCTAAGCCCTCTATTTGGATATTGCGTTTTTTCAGAATGCTGCTCTGAGCGTTTCAATATAATACTTCCTCCGCCCCTGCAATGTGTGCTGAAGCCTTTAGCTTACATTTCAGGTTAGCTCCCAATTCACCCTCCGTGGTCCCGCTACACGTCCCCCACAAGGATATTCATAGTCCTCATAATGATGTAAACGGAGACAGAATTGTATCCGGGCCCATTCACTGTCGTTGTGTTGGCAGGGGTTTGCCTATTGTTTGTCTAAATGGCGTCATGTTGGGAGGGTGGAACTGGTCATCATATGTCATGTTTAGCATTTTCAATAGCATAGCGAAGCTACAATATAACTGAGGCTGCACACAGGCATACAAGTAAAAGTGCCATGAGATTTTAAATGTACTACTGCGCCTTGGACCTTTTAATCGCTGTGTAGAGGGTCTGAAGCTACACATCCCAGATGACGTTCTTAAAACCAGAATTATATCAGGGCCTACTTGCCCTTCTGGGCAGATGAGTTTCCATAGCTGGTAGGTGGGCTGTGGTAGCCGTGGGACACATGTATATGGCACATTTCCCTTCTGTGTTGACAAGGCCAACCTACAAGTCCATACAGCTCTAGGGGCATGAATGATATTGGACATGTAAAATGAATGGAGCTTTAACACTTTCCATCATTCTCCTAATGTGTCGAGGCTTCCTGATGGGAGTATGGCTGTCCACACATTCATACCAGACTCACTGTGCATAGTGATACACGTTTTCTCTCTCTGCCCTCTATGATATCAACAGTAAGACTGGAGTGTGACCCTGCTTATTATCCTCCGCAGATAGGAGTGTGTTTCCCAGTTTAGCCGGACTGCTAGCCCAGTGCCTAATTTGTGGTTGTTTCCGGTGCGGAGCACCGGCACTTATTTTTGAGGGCCGGCGCTTAGTCTTCTGCCTCAAGCATTTACTGCGAGCAAAAGACACATATGGGGAACACGGAGGAAGACAACAACCAAGTGTCATAACGGGAGAAAGCAGAAAGCTGCAAGAATGAGCTGAATGGGCAAGGAGTGGCTTTAAATGGATTGAAAAGGCCCTAGATGGCTTCAGGAATACACTGCCTCAGTATTCTGTGCTCGCAAATTTAAGTGCTGCAGCCGCGTGCTTCAGAGGAGGGCTTTGGGCACCGGCACGTTGCTATTTACAAAATAAGCACTGGGCTAGCCTGCATGTGGCTATTTCCTTTCTACAAAGGCACGGACATTTCACACAACAATGGATGCTACCCTGGGGGTACAAAACTAATAGTCCCGCGAGCTTCAAGCAGTTCCAGCGCATTTCCTGCTCTCAGCCAGACCAAGTACATCCGAAAATGAGATATTAATACGATGCCATCATAATGTTTTTCCAAAACCTCCCTGATCCTTGGCATTTTGCCATTAACCTAAATGCTGCAGAAGAGCTGAGCCATGCATCCATTTATCAAAGCCACATTCAGAAAATGGTTATGAAGGAAATTTGAAATTGATTTTACAATATTTTTTCAATTTGGCCTCAGTATCTATTTCGAAAACAGCTGGGCAAATATGCAGTGAGCTTAATGATCATAGTGGGTGATTTTGATAATGACGTTTGATGAGGGGACTTTATTCAATCCCAAACAGTATATGGAATAATTTCCAATTCACCTACAGATTTGCAGACAGATATACGCTTCATTATACCCATTCACAGTGTGATCACTTCTGTCTTATTCATCACACACTATTGTGCACGAGGTTACAGTGCTGAAATCAGTCTTTAGTATTTCGAGTTTAAATTAGTTTACGCGTGGCACGAAATACAAAGCTAGCTTGGTGAGAAGATGAGGACTTTCCATAGGCGCCCTGACCTTGAAACAGTACCCTGGAAACATAAAATCATTAATATAAGCGTTGCATAACTATTATTAGGTTTAATGTTGTAACCAGAGCGTGGACAAAAACAAAAACAAAAAAGCTTAGTACAGTTTTTAACTATCAAAAATGTTTTGTGTATACAACGTGTGGAAGATATAAAGGACGGAAACGTTCAAACCTAAAACAAATCCTCATGCATTGCAGTGGAAGCCAAAGAGCCTCTGGACTCAAAGGCCTTCAAATGTATGACTGTGGCCAGTGACAGCCATAGAGGCATAAGTGGGATATCCTCTTACCATGCCTGATGTTTTCCTAAAGGGAGGTGTCTCAGGAGGGGTCAGGGTTCACTTCCTTCGAATGTCTGTTTGGCCACCTTGTAAGAGGGCCTTTTAGCCTTGTGAAGTAGGAGTGGGATCAAACTCCCAAGAGCTACATGTTGGTACTCCGTTCTCAGATGAAGCACTTTCGGAAAAAGGATGAAGGTAAAACTACAAGTGATGCAAGTTACACTGCAGCCTGTCTGGAAGGGATAAGTGGAAGGAGGGTCTACTATGGCCTATCTGGAATGCCCAGTTATAGACTTTGGCAAATGTGGCATTTAAAAGTCTACAAATCTGTAATGATGAGCTGTACACCGTATATCTTAAACAGCATTTATTGTAGATTCATCTGACCCTGACAGGAGAGCGTACATCGGACAACTCATGCCGCAGTGCTGCCTTTCCTCGAAATCTGCACAACGATCTTAACCCCTTCAATAAATATACATTCTGGAGTGACATCATAATACATAACATCACAACACATATTCCTCCTCAATGAATCAACACACTAATGTAATACAAGCAAAAAAGAAAATAAGTAGTCATATTTACATTAGAAGAGCTTGGTATAAACAGGTGCAAAAACTGAATACAGATAAGAGGTGAACGTGGTGCATTACATGCACATAAAGTCCTTGAATTTAGGTTTGTCAATTATTCGGCCAAACCTACTTTTGACACCACCAGGGATATGGACTTCTTGGACTTCTCTGGCAGATTTATTGGTAGTAGGATTTGGGTTAGACTCCCTGGATACATTAGTCGTGCCTTCATTTTGATCGTTCTGTGGCTGATTATTGTCATTGTCTATGTACAACCAATCATTACTGCCTTGAAAAGTGCCCTCATGTGTCGACCATGGAACATTAGAGCACCTTTGCCTTTGTATGGGAATACCCTGCTTACATGCCAGACCTTGCGATTTTCCAACAAAACTGAATTACAAAACACCTTTGCAATTCTTACCGGAACATAAAACATGCCTTCCCCCTATTTATGCCAGTTTTTTAAAATTCTTACTAAGTCTCCAACCGAGTTAATTTACAGTTATATCTCTGATCATAATATTTTTTATACTTCTCTTTTGCTTTATCCAAGTTACTTTTTATTCTATCAGACATCCAAACACTCAACTTGGCCTCCTCACCCACCCTACATTGTCCTTCCTCAGCGGAAGTCTCCCCCTCATGACCTCAGAAGGACTGAAACCTGTGGACGAACACAGCCTAGCTCTGTATGCCCACACAGTTTTCCATAGTGCTTTCTCCTAACACTTCCCAGCACATTTGGCCAATTGGATACTGTTTTTTATGACACTGTTGAACCGTTCCACAGCACCATTCCCAGTAGGATGATAAACAGATGTTTTGTTGTGAACAATGGCATTCCTATTCAATCACTTTCCAAACAATTCTCTTATAAATTGTGGACCATTATCTGTTATAATACATTTTGGTATTCCTTCTCTTAGGAATATACAATCTATAAAACTCACCACATTGTATGCACCAGCCTTGCAAACTATTTCAATCTCTGGCCATTTGGTGAAATGATCATAGCCTACCAGAATATATTTTTTCTTGAAGTGGTCTGATATCAGTCCAACTATATTGAACCCCAACAGCTCCCAAGGCATACTGGGTGTCTTGATGGGAACCAGAGGAGACTTGTGAGTAATCGGAGTCTTTTCAGAATCATTACACAATATACACTCTCTTACTTTCCTTTCCACTTCTACATCAATTCCCTGCCACCAATAACACTCATACTCTACTTTTGGTTTTCACAATACCCAGGCTACCATCATGACAAATCTCTTATATTCTCTCTCTAAAGGATATTGGTGGGGCGTGGTCAAGATGGCGGAGCGCTAAGGCGTTCCTTATTGCGCTCCGCCACTTCGGCCCGAAGTAGCGACCTGTGACTAGCCTGGGGGAGGCTTGGAGGCTTCCCCCGTGTAGTGCGGCTTCCCCGGGTGTCCCGGGCGCGGCGGCGCCGGTCGGAGCCGGGTTCTGCCGCATCGGCGGGAGGAGCGGGGCTCGGCCTGACGGCCTGGGCGCAGCCGCGGCGCGGCGTGGTGCGCTGCCTGAGCAGCGAGACGGGCCTTCCCACTGGGGTCCCCTGGAGCCGGGGCCCTGGGGTTTGAGAGTTTGGGAGCACTCTTGGGGCCCTCTGATGACCGGAACATGCTGAGGGGCCTGGCCCTGGCTGCTGGTGGCACCTGAGCGGCGAAAGGGTCTCTGGAGCCCATCTAGACGCACGGTGACCGGCGGAAACTTCATTATTGGGCGCCCTGGAGTGAGATTGGTGAGCCGCAAGAGTTGGTGGACGGCGGGGACTTGGTTCCTGGACTTTTGGGTTGTAAACCCCAACACCTGAAATTTTGCCTGGGCTGGCCTGCAGTTCTGTGCCTGGGCGAACGGAGAGGCCCGTGGTGCCTGGCGGCGGCTGGAAGCTGTGCCCTAGTGTCGTTCCGAAGGGAGTGGTGCACAAAGACCTGCTTTGGTAAAGTGATTTTGGTGGTCCCACGGAGTTGAGCTGGTGAGTTGGGATCAGTCCGGCGCGCCATGGCGACATCGAAGCCCAAACGCGAGCGCTCAGTGCGGGACATGTTGTCAGGGGCGCGCTCCACGCCGGGGCCTATGATGGAGGATTTACCTGAGACAAGGGCCTTGGAAGGTCGAATTGAGACGGAACCAGAGGTGAACGCTTCAGTGACGAAGAGGTTTCTGACCTCCCTGTTTGAGTCACTTCGAGGGGACATACAGGAGCTGCGAAGGGACATCTCACAGGAGGTAAAGGAGATACGAGGAGAAGTCGCCTCCCTGGGTGAATGGGTATCGCAGCTAGAAGATAGTGAGATCCCTTGTGGCGAAGAGGTTGCGGGCCTGCAACAGGGGGTAGTCCGCCTCAGAGAACAACAGGACCTCCTCCAGATGGCGGTTGAGGACTTGGAAAATCACTTGAGGAGACAAAATATCCGTATCCGGGGGGCCCCGGTGGGTGCCGAAAAGGGGGACATTGGGGGCTACGTGATGGATTTGTTTCGCTCCCTGCTTGGCGCGGAAGAGACACAGGAGGTGGTCTTGGACCGCGTGCATCGTGCTGGGCGCGCGGGGGCCCCTGGAGACCGCCCCCCAGACATTTTGGCCTGTCTCCACAATTTTGTCCTCAAAGAAAAGATTCTACAGCGGGCCCGTAACCTCCCGTCGGTCCTCTTTCGAGGGCATGAGCTCCAGCTCTTCCAGGATCTATCAGTGTGGACTCTGCAGAGGCGGAGAGAGTTCAGGCCGATCACGGATCACTTAAAGGCACATAATGTGTCCTATTCCTGGGGCCACCCGTTTCGCCTGGTCTTTCGCTGGGAGGAGCAGCTTTGGCAGGTGAAATCAGTCGCGGAGGCTGGTCGTGTCCTGGGCCTTGAGGACCCAGGCCGGGAGGCGAGTGAGGCGGCGGCTCTATCGGTGGGGGGCCCCCCTCGGTGGCGGAGAAGAGAGAAGAAGAGGAAGTTGCAGCGCCCGACAGCATTGGAGCGGCGCTCGGAGAGAGAAGCAGCCTTGAGCAGCGTGGCGGCCGGCACATCGACCTAGTCTGGGTGCCCGGGGGCGCCTGGGAGTACTGTGAATCACAGTTGTCATACTATGTTGATGTTTGCAGAGGGTCGGGGCGGCGGGGGCAATGGATCGAATTGCAGATAGTATGGAACTTACTGCCCCGTGGAGATTTTGCCTCACGAGGATGGACGACCGAGGACTTTTGTGTCACATGTACCTGTTGTGCTGTTTGTTTTTTTGCTGTTGGTTTCCCCCGCGATGCTGGTCCTCTGAGAAGGCATCTCTAGGCCTGCTTGCACTAGGCGATCTAGATGTTCCTGTGAAAGGTAGTCCCAGGCTGTGTTCTTGTCTCCCTGGCATGCTTTTTTCAGTCTAGGTTATGACCATCAAATGTATAAGCTTAAATGTTAGGGGGTTAAATAACCCTACTAAGAGGCTAGCTATTCTCTCAGCCTTAGGGAGATCTGTAAGTCACGTATGCCTCCTGCAAGAGACGCACTTTTTCCTTAAGGATATTGTGGCGGGTTCTTTATCCCGGGTCGAAGGGATATTGGATTAAGACGACAGACGCGTACTCACGGGGTTAATTAATTTATTTCCCTTACAGTCTTAAGACAAATTAACTATTTCTTAGAATGTCAGGTTTGATTTAGTCTCTCAAAGGATAAATAATAAAGTCTCTTGTTTCCTTATTTTCTCTTCCAGGGTTTGGATAAGGATCCTTGTGGGGTCTGGTTCGGCTTTAGGAAGATTCTGCTCCTCCCATGCGTCAGCGGCCCAGGTTCCCAAAATAAAGGAGAAAAGAAAAACAGGTAAGTGGGGTTTAAATAATAGGTAGAGCTATTTAGGTTTAGTAGGGTGATGGGGATAGATACAGGAGTGCAGGGAGGTGAGGATTACTTTTCTTCACGTCCTTCTCCCTGTCCCAGTGCGTTCGTGTAGCTCCCTTGTTGGTTTATTAGCAGCTTTTTATGGTCGGGTCCCCGTGAGGTTAGAGGGTATCCTGGTTTCCCTTTTTACACCACCTCCCCCTCCCTATAAGACCTCAGCCCTCTCCCCTCAGTTCCCCATAGTCTCCGCAGTCCCCGTAAACCCCGTAACCACCCGGTGTCCCCCTCCCCCTTTCGGTACGACCGTACCTCGGTAGGCCACGCCCCTCCAGGGACGCGGCCGGCTTTCTGACGGTCTCCCGACTTCACCGGCTCAGGGGCGGGAGGCTCCCTGGGTATCGATCCTCTTTCGCGGTGCTCGTCTGCTTCCCAGGGACTCGCTTCGTTTGGTCGTTCGATCGGCTCTCTTGTTGTTCTTTGTGCGTTTCGATCCTTCGCGATCTCTGGGTCTACGGCGGCTTCCTTCTTTTCAATATTCACTCTGGCGTACATGACGCTTGACGTCATGACGTCCAGAGCTCCTCGGGTGCCCCCGGGGAATCCTTCGTCAGTTTCTGTGTCTTCCTGAAGACCGGCGTCTGGAGACGTCCGGTTACACATCCCCTCACTTGAATGGGGCTGTTCGAGTCCCACAGGACCCGGGAACCGGGAGAGATAGTCGGCCTGACCCATAAGGTCACCTGGGAGGTGGCAGACCTGAAAGGAGAAAGGTTGAAGCTCAATAAACCACCTCAGGATGCGGTTGTTGGTATTTTTATATCTTGAGAGCCAGGTAAGGGGAGCATGATCTGTATACAACAGGAAGGACCTGCCCAAAAGGTAATATTGGAGGCTTTCGATTGCCCACTTAATGGCAAGACACTCTCACTCGATAATGGGATATTTCTGTTCCCTGGGAAACAGTTTACGGCTAATATAGACCACGGGATGGCTAACTTCGGTTTCATCTTTCTGAAAAAGTACGGCTCCCAATCCTACGTCGGAGGCATCCGTTTGAAGATGGAAGGGTTTATTAAATTCCAGGCATTTTAAGATCGGTTGAGTAGTGAGGCATTTCTGTAAGGTACGATAACTATGATATTGATCTGGGTCTAGTCTCGTAATGGTTTTAGGTTGTCCCTTTCTCAGAAGATCAGTCAGGGGGGCGGCCAAGGTGGAATAATGAGGGATAAAGCGTCAGTAGTATCCTACCAGGCCTAAAAAAGAACGGACCTCCTTTTTCGAGGTGGGAGCATCGATGCGTAGGATGGCTTCGATTTTGTTCATTTGGGGTCTCAGTATACCTTTTCCTATGTGATAGCCCAGGTAAGAGATATCATTAAAGGCCAGTCGGCTCTTAGAAGGGTTGGCTGTCAGTCCAGCCCTTCGTAATGCTGTAAGGATTTTTCCTATATCCGTTAAATGGTCCCCCCATGTCTCGCTAAATATGACGATGTCATCCAGATAGGCGGCAGCGTAGCTGGTATGCGGTCGTAGAATGGTATCAATGAGACGTTGGAAAGTGGCGGGTGCCCCATGTAACCCGAAAGGGAGAACCTTAAAATTATATAGTCCGGAGGGAGTGGAGAAGGCCGTTTTTTCTCTGTCTCCTGGGGCTAGCGGGATCTGCCAGTAGCCTTTTGTCAAATCGAGAGTAGACATGTAGTGAGCTTTCCCCAATTTCTCTAAAAGTTCGTCTACTCTTGGGAGAGGATACGTGTCAAATTGGGATATAGAATTGACTTGTCTAAAGTCAATGCAAAAACGTATAGACCCATCCGGTTTGGGTACCAATACCACAGGCGAACACCAGGGACTTTGAGAAGGTTCTATAATGTCTAGGTCTAGCATTTTCTCTATTTCGCTTTCTACCAGAACCTTCCTAGCTTCAGGGATACGATAAGGGCGTAACCGCACTATCTTGTCAGGAGGGGTTATGATCTGATGATGTACCAAATTGGTTCTACCAGGTGTCAGGGAGAATATCTGAGTATGTTCATAGAGGAGTTTGTTTAACTGCTTGCGTTGTTGAAGCGAGATGTCTGTGTTTATGACCGGTATCTCGCTTCCACTAGGGCGATCAGTGGGGCACCACCCTACCTCCAATTCCTTAACAGTGTTAACCAGACATCCTCGGACCGGGTCGGTCACAGGTTCTTCCCATTTTTTTAGCAGATTAACGTGAAAGATCTGTGACCTATTGGGTCTATCGGTTAGCTGAATTTTATAGGTCACCGGTGTTATGATTCCAGTCACGTTATATGGTCCCTGCCACTTTGCTAACAGTTTGTTGTCTGAACTGGGGAGAAGCACTAATACATTATCCCCTATGGAAAAAGTCCTCAACTGAGTATTCCTATCATAATACCTTTTCTGTTTCTCTCGAGCCTTTTCCATGTTTACTCTCACGTTTTCCCACACCGTGTGTAGGTGGGTTTTTAATTCCTGGGTATATTTCAGAAGGGTCTTTTCCCCATCCTCTTCCTCCCATAATTCCGCTGCCATGCCTAATAAGGTCCTGGGTTGTCGTCCGAACAGCAGTTCAAACGGACTATGGCCCGTAGAAGCTTGCTCATGGGTTCTGACAGCGTATAATACTAAGGGGAGTTTCCTATCCCAGTCTTTACCTGAATCGGAGATAGATTTCTTTAGAAGATTTTTCAGCGTTCGGTTGTACCGTTCCACCAGACCATCAGTCTGGGGATGATAGACCGAAGTCCGCAATTGTTTGATCCCCAAAAGTTGACATATCTGTGCCATTAAGGAGGACATGAATTGGGTGCCTTGGTCTGTTAGGATTTCTCGGGGAAAACCGATTCGGGAGAAGAAGCCTATCATGGCGTGGGCGACGCTCTTGGTGTTAATACTACTAAGGCCTCGGGGTACCTTGTGGCGTAATCCACCAACACTAATATGTAACGGTATCCCCGGGAAGAGGGTAGGAGCGAGCCAACAATGTCCATTCCTATTCGTGAGAAGGGAATATCTATGACAGGGAGGGGTTGTAAAGGGACTCTTCTCCTCGTACCAGGATCAATCATTTGGCATTTAGGACACTGCTGACAGAATTTCCTAATCTGAGAAAAGACACCCGGCCAATAGAACCTCCTCAACAGATACTCCTCCGTTTTTTCTCTCCCATAGTGGCCACCCCCTGGCTGACTGTGGGCTAGGTGTAGAACTTGTTGTCTGTAGGGTTCGGGGACTATCAATTGCTTCTTTTCTTCTCGGCCAGTGCTAGTGACTCGATATAATAGATTTTTAACTATTGTGAACGATGGACCTTTATCTTGGAGGGCCCGGGGTCGTGCACTTTTCCAGGCATGAACCAAACTTGGATCTTCTCTTTGGCAGCTCCGGAAGGGGGGCAGGTTAGTAAGGGTAAGAACGGGTGTAATTACCCTCTCTGGGCTCGAGTTTTCTTGTGTGTAGGCTTTTCTGGTTGCTCTTTTTTCACTCCGAGAGGGTTTGTACCGGTCTAACGGGGTCGGTATAGGTATGTTAGAGAAGGGAGCACTTTTCCACCATGTATTCATTTCTTCAGAATGTCTGGTACTATCTAGAAGCTCCGGAAATTTTGTAAAATCCGTTCCTATAATAGCTTCTTCCACTAGTCGTTCCACTACCCCCATCCTTATGGGATTTTCTTTTCCTTCCCATGACAGGGTTGCCCAGGTTAGAGGATATTCCTTGGTTTCTCCGTGAATACAACAGATGGATACAGTAAGTCCGGCAGTAAAGGTAGGGTTAACGAGTAGATCAGCTCGGATTACGGACTGACTGCATCCTGAATCAATGAGGGCCAGGGTGGGTCTTCCATTGATAACCAGTCTCTTCTTATATGGGGTTTCTTTTACCCCGGTATAAAAGACTCGTCCCCTAGTAATTCCTATTTCCATTGGTTCGGGTTTTTCGGTTTTTAGGGGACAAACCCGGGCTATATGTCCCCATTCACCACAACTAAAACATTGTGGCTGTTGAACATATGGCTTTTCAAACCCTCGTGTTTTTCCAGTATCCTCGTTGGTTCTTCGTCCTGCCGATGAGGATGAAAGGGGACTCGGTCGAACCGGACTAGGGGTTGGCCGAAGGGGGGGGACCTTAAACTCGAGGGAGCGGTGAAAGGCACATGCTAACTCGATGGTGGTGTTAGTGTCTGGGTTTGGGTGTTGTTTAATCCAGTGGCGTGTGTTGGGGGGTAGGGCGTCTAGATACTGTTCCAAGAGGACGATCTCGATGATGTCTTCCCGATTAGTCCCAATGGGGCCTAACCATTTGAGACCTAAATCCTTGATCCGGAAGTATAGGGCTCGGGGATTCTCGGAGGGTCCCCACTTAGCCTTTCTGAACCGGACTCGGTAGTGTTCTGAATCGAAACCCACCCGTTCCAGAATGCTCTTCTTAATGTCCTGGTATGGAGTTATTCCCCCTGGGTTCACCGCTTGATAAGCCGCTTGGAGGGTTCCTGTTAATAATGGTGCTATATATTGACCCCATCGCTCTTGGGGCCAAGTAGCGGAAGTGGCAACTCGCTCAAAATTGGTGAAAAAAGCATCAGGATCTTCGCCTTCCTGGTAACGCTGTAGGACCGAACTAGGCACATTCGGATGTACCCGGGTGGCAGCAATGGTATCCGTGAGATTTTTGATGGCAGTTTCATGAACCAATTGATTGTTGGCCATGATAGTGGCCTGACTTTTGAGCGCGCTTTGCAGGGCCTCCCTTTCTACTTTAGCCTCCTTCTGTTGTTCTTCCCATACTATTTGTAGATGCCTCTGTCCCTCGGCCAACTGCTGCATCATATCTGAGATTGTGGGTTTATCCTCCATGGTCTTGAACTGCCTGTCGCCTGGTCCAATATCCCACTTCTGACACCACTGTGGCGGGTTCTTTATCCCGGGTCGAAGGGATATTGGATTAAGACGACAGACGCGTACTCACGGGGTTAATTAATTTATTTCCCTTACAGTCTTAAGACAAATTAACTATTTCTTAGAATGTCAGGTTTGATTTAGTCTCTCAAACGATAAATAATAAAGTCTCTTGTTTCCTTATTTTCTGTTCCAGGGTTTGGATAAGGAACCTTGTGGGGTCTGGTTCGGCTTTAGGAAGATTCTGCTCCTCCCATGCGTCAGCGGCCCAGGTTCCCAAAATAAAGGAGAAAAGAAAAACAGGTAAGTGGGGTTTAAATAATAGGTAGAGCTATTTAGGTTTAGTAGGGAGGTGGGGATAGATACAGGAGTGCAGGGAGGTGAGGATTACTTTTCTTCACGTCCTTCTCCCTGTCCCAGTGCGTTCGTGTAGCTCCCTTGTTGGTTTATAAGCAGCTTTTTATGGTCGGGTCCCCGTGAGGTTAGAGGGTATCCTGGTTTCCCTTTTTACACCACCTCCCCCTCCCTATAAGACCTCAGCCCTCTCCCCTCAGTTCCCCATAGTCTCCGTAGTCCCCGTAAACCCCGTAACCACCCGGTGTCCCCCTCCCCCTTTCGGTACGACCGTACCTCGGTAGGCCACGCCCCTCCAGGGACGCGGCCGGCTTTCTGACGGTCTCCCGACTTCACCGGCTCAGGGGCGGGAGGCTCCCTGGGTATCGCTCCTCTTTCGCGGTGCTCGTCTGCTTCCCGGGGACTCGCTTCGTTTGGTCGTTCGATCGGCTCTCTTGTTCTTTGTGCGTTTCGATCCTTCGCGATCTCTGGGTCTACGGCGGCTTCCTTCTTTTCAATATTCACTCTGGCGTACATGATGCTTGACGTCATGACGTCCAGAGCTCCTCGGGTGCCCCCGGGGAATCCTTCGTCAGTTTCTGTGTCTTCCTGAAGACCGGCGACTGGAGACGTCCGGTTACAGATACCTTCTGTATGCGTTCCAAGTGGTTTCCCAGGCAGTTTTGGTCCTCCCTGCCATCAAAGCATGCAGGGGTGGCAATACTTTTTTCACGCGCATTCCCCGGGGAAGTAATATCCAAAGCGCATGAGGTCCCGGGGATGCTCTTGTCCTTGCGGATCCGATTGGAGGGTTTCACTCTCATGATCGCTTCCCTATATGCACCCAATTCCCGTCAGGAGGCCTTTTTGAAACAGTCCTTGACACCGATTTTGCAGTCCCCGGACGGTGCCATATTGCTGGGAGGTGATTTTAATTTGGTAATGGATGGGGACCTGGATCGCTCAGGTCAACGGTATGGTCAGACTGGGTCCTTATCGGATGCAGGGAGGCAGTGGCTTAAGGAGTGTGGGCTGGTAGATGTGTGGGGGAGGGCGCACCCCACGTTGAGGGATTACTCCTTCTACTCACTGGCAACCAAAACATACGCTAGACTAGACCTCTTTCTGGCTTCCCATGAGCTTCTCCCCAGGGTTAGGGATCCGGCGATTGAGCCGCGGGCCTTGTCCGATCATGCTCTGATAACAGTCGAGATTCACACAAACATGGAAAGGGTTGGTCCATCAGGATGGCGATTTAGAGACTCGATGCTTCAGAATGGAGAAACGGTTGAGGCGATCCGAAGGGCTATAACAGATTATCTTAGCTTTAATGACAAGGGGACAACAAGCATTGCAACACTGTGGGAGGTGTTGAAGGCTGTCCTGATGGGGAGGTGATGTTGCTCTCTTCTAGGGATAACAAGGCAAGGATCCGACTCCGTGGGGACCTGGAGCAGCAGGTGAGGTTGTTGGAGCGCTCACATAAGCGTACCGGTGCTCCTAGAATATGGCGAGAGCTAGAGAGGGTCCGGAAGCAGCTGAGCCGGTTGGATTGGGACAGGGCAGAGTATGCGGTGGTCCGACTCAAGCAAAAGTATTATGTAGGAAGCAATAAGACCGGCAACCTACTGGCGCATAGGTTGAGAGCACAGCGCGCAGCGTCTTTGATAAAAATGGTACGATCCCCTTCGGGGGGAAGGCACGTACGAGCGACCAAATAGCGCAGGCTTTTGCGGAATTCTATTGAAGTCTGTGTATGGCTGAGATGCCCGGTGACGTAGCCCCAGAATCCTTCTTAGAGGGCTTAGCAATCACACCTTTGTCGGCGACGGACTCTGCCTCGCTAGATCATCCTATAAGGGCTGAGGAGGTTATATCTGCGATTGCTCGCTTGCTAATTGGGAAGTCACCTGGCCCTGACGGCTTTTCTGTGCTTTTCTATAAATCCTTTTGCGCAGAACTTGTTCCCGTCCTTGTGCGACTTTTTAATTCTTTTCAGCAGACGGGTGTGCTTTCGCCTAGTATGTTAGACGCCACTATCGTAGTTATTCCGAAACCGGGGAAGGATCCTGAGGAATGCGCTTCGTATAGGCCGATCTCCCTCCTGAATATCGATGCCAAACTGTTAAATGGTATTTTGGCACACCTTTTCAATTATTACATGCCGGGGCTTGTGGACCCCGACCAATCGGGATTTATACTTCATAGGCAGTGCAGCGACAATACCAAGAGATTGCTCCATCTCTTGGATAAAACGGAGCGTTTCCGTAAGGCAGCGCTCTTCCTGTCAGTCGACGCTGAGAAGGCCTTTGATAGGGTCCATTGGCCATACCTGTTCAGGGTGCACGAACGCTATGGATTGGGCTCAGGTTTTCTAACATGGATTTGATGTATTTATCAAGAACCTAGGGCAGCGGTCCGGGTCAATGGGACCCTTTCTTTGCCTTTCACTTTCCAAAGAGGTACCAGACAGGGGTGCCCTCTTTTGCCCCATTTGTTTGCGCTTTACATGGAGCCACTGGCTCAGAGGCTCCGGGACAATCCTATGATCAAGGGCATGAGGTTCGGGGGGGATGAGCACCTCATCTCGCTGTATGCGGATGATGTTATTTTTACTTTGGCGCAGCCCGTGAACTCACTGCCGACACTAATGGGTGTTATTGAGGAATTTGGGCGGGTTTCGGGGTTCCGTATGAACATGCTTAAATCGCAGGCCCTGGGCCGGTTTATCCCGGCGGAGCATGAAAGGGATTTGAGGGCCCATTTCCATTTCACATGGTCCTCCTCGGGGCTCCCATACCTGGGGATTGAGCTGGGCGCCACGGTTCCCAGTACGGTAAGGTTAAACTATTCGAAATTAACACGGGTGGTGCAGCTCGACTTGGAGTCATGGGGGAGGCTTAAACTTTCTTGGTTGGGTAGGGTTGCGGCGGTGAAGATGACCATTCTGCCGCGTATACTTTATGTGTTCCAGGTGCTCCCGCTGGAACCGCCCCCGAGGACGATAGCATCCCTCCAAACAGCGGTCGTAAGATTTATTTGGGATGGGAAGGCGGCGCGGGTATCACGGCAGGCTCTGTACCATCCTAAGAGGGAGGGGGGGCTGGCGGTCCCATGCCTCCTTCAATACTTTCAGGCATCACAGCTGCGCTTTCTTTTGGAATGGAGCAGGCCAGCTTCAGAGGAGCATTGGCGTTTCATGGATCAAGCAGTGGCGGGCTCTCACGTATGGAAGGAACCTTGGCTTAGGCGCCGTCATAGGGCGCAGGGGCTATATATATCCCCGATCACGGAGGTTACGATGAGAGTGTGGGACCGGGTGGCCGGCAGAGCGGGCCTGACGACTTTCCCGTCTCCGTTGACTCCACTGGGCGCGAACCCGGACTTTGGCCCGGGCTTACAACCGGAGGCATTGCGTCGGTGGTATGAGGGGGGATGCAAAAGGGCAGGAAATGTAATCGACGAGCATGGGGTTATCCCCTTTGATCGGCTGAGGGAGCAATATGGCCTGACTGAAGCCGATAGGATGATGTATTATCAAGTAAGACACTGGGCATTGCTCCCGGCCAATAGGATATTAATCGACAGGACGTTAACCCCATTTGAAAAATGGATTCTAATGAAAAAGGACGATAAGCGCGTGGTCTCAGAACTCTATGCCCTCCTGCAGGGAGAGACCCGTCCAATCAAAACTAGGGGTCAATTGAGATGGGAGAAGGAGCTTGAGGGGAACTATCGGAGGATGAGTGGGAGAGTGTTTTTTATAGGGTGCATCATACAGCATATAACGCAGCAGGTGCAGAGACAGCTTACAAGGTAGCCTCCTACTGGTATTACACCCCTAACAGGATCCACGCTTGGAATCATGATAAATCTAGTGGCTGTTGGAGGGGTGTGGGGGGGGGCACGCTGGTGCACCTATTATGGCATTGCCCCAAGTTGCATAGGTATTGGAAGGACATAATAGACACCGTGGACAAGGCTTTTGATACCCAGATCCCCAGATTCCCTGCGTATGTTTTGCTTGGTCTACCCAGTCCGCTCACTTTTCCCCTAAGATCTTTGAAGGGTCGGCAGATGGCCCTGGCCTTGAATGCGGCCGTGCAACTTTTGCTATCAGTGTGGGGGACAGAGCAGATCCCGTCAACAGTCTCTTGGCTGCACAAGCTTTGGTTTATTCTCGCCATGGAAAAGCTATCCTTGGCTTCACAGTTGCGGGCGGGGATTTTAGGGAACTTTGGCAACCATTTCTACGTATTTTATCTGGGGAGTTTTCAGAATTGAAATGCCCAACCTATCTGAGGGTTCTTAGTTTGAATTGATTGCCTGGGAGGTCACCTTCGAAGAGAGGGTAAATCTGGATTTGTAACACATGATATTAGAGCCTGAGATCGTTTGATTAACGTATATCCAACCAGCAGTGGGGAAACATAGCTGTGTTCACTGTATTATCTTTTTTTTCTTGTTTTTTCTTTCATTGTTTCGTCTGTAATATGCTAAAGATGCGCCTGTTCGCAATATAGTGATGTAGTATATGTATATGTGCGATGTTCTAAAATTGAAAACTTAATAAACAGATTTGATCTATAAAGGATATTGGTGGAACCATTCCCCCATTACGCAATATCACACCTTCCTCTAACTCAATTCCCAGAATCTGCATGTGTTATCATCCATTTTATTTTTGTTGGGCCACCCACATCTTACCCATCTGCGTATATTTTGTTACACTTCATCCTTTTCAATAGCTTCTTTCCACTCACCCTTCGTCACACCACTAACCTCTTCTCATATGTCCGAAACGCAGAAGTCTTCAGATTTATCAATTTCCCCGTCACAAGGTTGTTCTGTTTCCAGCATGCGACTGAGGAAATCCTCTGTCTTGTTTTTAATACCGGGAACATATTTGATAACATCGTTGTCATTTAACAGCTTTATGGACATACGTGCGAGACGAGGCGAAGCACTGTACAAACCCTTGCAGGTAAATACCTTTGTAAGTGGCTTGTGGTCACTGCGTAACTCCACTGGTGACACTCAGATGAAGAATCTGAAATGCTGTAAGCCCCACACACAAGCTAACGCTTCCCGTTCTATCACAGAGTATTTCTGTTCAGACCGAGATAATGAATGTGAAGTAAACACAATGATAAACTCTCTGCCTTGTAAATCAATCTGAGTGAGTACGGCCCTAAGAACTTTGTTACTACCGTCCATGGTAACTATGTTCTGTAAGCTTGGGTCAAAACCTTGTAAGGGAGGAGCACACACCATGTCAATCTTAATGGATATAAGGTTAGCATCATGGTCCTCTTTCTCTCTTCCCATTACCAGAATGTCATCTAGGAAGAACAATACATTTTTTAAATCCTTAAATAGTATGTACATTAGGTGTTGAAACATAGCGGCAGCAGAGGCTCATCCAAAGGGAACCCTGACAAACTGGAAACGTTCAAGCGGCATAATAAAAGGAGTAAGTCTGCGACTTCTCTCATGAAGTGGGACTTGATGATAGGCAGGTTTTAGATCTAAAGTAGTGAACCACTTTATTCCCCTTGTTTTGGATAACAATTCTTGAATCCTAGGGAGGGGAAATTTGTCCACTCGGATATTTCTGTTCAAATCCCTCAAATCCACACACAAATGTAATTTTACGTTAGCCCGTCGTACTACGACCAACGGTGCAACCCAGTCAGATGACTCTACATACTCTATGATTCCAGTACTTAGCAGTTTGTTTAGTTCCACTTTCACTTCATCTCTAATGTTTAAGGGAATTCGTCTGACCTTATGTGCACACAGTACAGCCTTCTCTTTTAGTATGATTTTATGCTGGAACCCCTTTGAGAACCCTACCTTATCAGAGAACACCTCAGGATAAGATAACTTCACATTGTGATTAAAATACTTCTTCAAGTCACCTAAGTAGAAAACAGGTTCAGAATTGTTGGGATCTAGTACTATCCTAAGCTCACCCTGATCCCACCACTTGAGGACAGATGGTCCTATGTCAGATATATAAAGTTTACACAACACTTCTCTACCTTTAAAAACAAAGGGAAGTTTCCTGTATCTCAGTATTTTAATGGTGTCACCAGGAAAACTTTTGGGAGAAATATCAGGTGGTAAGAGCTCCTTTCCTGACAAAGGTGTAAACTTTTGGTCCCAAATATTTTTATTAATCAAAGAATATGGAGAACCTGAATCAGCAGTTAGTAATATTGTAACTCCACCCAGAGATATCTCACATTTGAGTTTACTTCTCTTTACCTTTGGTAACACATCATGTTCCCCATTGGTTTCCACACTCAAAACACACATATTGGTACTGTCATCTTCATCACTGGTTTGAGAACTTTGACTAGAAGCATTGCCCAATAATTTGATGGCCCCACTTTTGACTTTCATACACACTTTTCTAAAATGGCCAATGACGCCACAAGCTGCACAGCGTTACTTTTAGCGGGGCATTTTATGTAATTGGCAAAGTGTCCCAATAATCCACATCTGAAACATTTAACAGCTTTAAGACTACCCTAGGTTTAAGTTTTTTTCTTTTGGAACACTGGGTGAAGTTTTCGTACAAACAGAATCTTTGTCTTTCTGTTTCTTACTTTGTTTAATAACTTGGACAACCTCATCAGAGTTAGTCAATTTGGCATTGTTGTCTTTGCTAGTTAGCAAGCAAGTACCACCTGAGCACATCTTCCTGTGAGTTGTGCATGGTTAACAATGTCAATTATTTCTTGTAGTGGGATTCCCCTCTTTCCCACAATTTTTTTTCAATAACTGAATTGGTAGATTGCATAACGATCTGGTCCCGGATAAGTCTGTCATGCAAGGGATCAAAACAGCATGTAAGTGCCAATTTTTTTAAGACTGCCACATAGTCATCAATAGATTCTGATTGCTTTTGTTTCCTGTGAAAACATTTGTATCGGTTTACGCCTACAAACACATTTGGAGCAAAATACTTGTCTAAATCTTCTAAAGCATTAATATAAACATTCCCTTGAGTTTATCTTTTTTCAATACGATTATATATTTTTAAACTAGCAGGACCTAAACAGTGTAAGAAAATGTTTTCTTCTTTTAAGGTGTGACTTCTTCGTCATCTAATGTAGATAAGTAGTTTGTAAAATATTCACGCTATTCTTGCCATCTGAATGAGCAATCACAAGTAGCTGCTACAAAAGGTTGTGGTGGCATTACAGTTAAGGGGTTATTGTATAGAAAACAATAATATACAATACACAATAATACAAGTTGGAGAACGAACTACTGGAAATGTAATTAACTATTAAGGGTGTGCGTGCCGCCATTGAAATATGGTGAAGGTATTTGACAACCAAATGAAGAGGCGTGTGTGTCACCGGGGTTACTGGCTTGAAGACGTGACATGCGCACACGCAAATCAATAGACGTGTGTGTCGTCTTGGTTACAGGCTTGAAGACGTGAAGGTGACGTGTGCGGAGAGGCGTCTGCGTTGCCGTGGATGCGCAGCGTGCAGCGTACGTAACAATGGACAGCAGCAGTGAGCAAGCTGGAGGCGCACACAGAAAGGACTGGAGAGTAAAGGGAATGGAGCGAAACGGCCAACCGTCGAACGGTGAGAGCCACAAAGGCACACAACGCAATAAAAGTACTCACGATACCACGCAGCAAAAGTTCAGGCAAAGCTCACAGTAGTCAGCCGTATACAGTATACTGCAGGGTAATCACAGTAGTCGGCAGCAGTAGGCAAACTCCTAAATGTTGTCAGGAGATCGCCTCGGTTCGGTGTTGGGGTCAGCTTGTCGCCACAATCTGTAATGATGAGCTGTACACCGTATAATATCTCAAATAGTGTTAATTGTAGATTAATCTGGCCCTGAAAGGAGAGCGTACATCGGACATTTCACGCCGCAGTGCTGCCTTCCCTCAAACTCTTCACATCGTTCTTAACCCCTTCAATAAATATACATTCTGGAGTGACATCATAATATATAACATCACAACACATATATCTAGCATATTGTCACATGACAAATTAAAACCACAGGTGCTATGAAAGCAAGATCATGTCTGAAAAATTAGGCGTACAGGACAACTTGAGATCTGTTATGGGTCGTAGGCTTGGTACCCAGATGCTTTACAAAGAGAAATTTAAGAAGATTTCCAGCTGATCTGCAGTGCAGACAGTGAACACTGCGAGGGTGCTGGGGCACCCTGTGGGTGACAGCATTGCCGCTGGCTCGATTACGAGCCGGAGACAATGCTATAGCCTGTTTCCTGCAAGGCAAGTGGGCGGAAACTTAGGTTTCCGCCCGCCGACCTAGCAGGAAGCCTATTATAGATCTGGTGGGGTGGTCACCCCGTAGGCAGTGGCCACCCTGTTGTGAGTTTGGTGGACAGTTTTAAGTTGGCCAAACTCATAACTGGGCCCTATATCTCGCACAAGAATTAAAAGAAAATGTTACAGTCCTAAAAACAGTCAGATCTGCCACCTTTAGGGCAGTCTTCCCCCAAACTTGGCCTTACAACTCTGAGCACTTTACCACTGCTGACCAGTGATAAAGTGCATGCGCTTTTCCCCTAAACATGCTAACATTGATGCATACACAATTGTCATATTTTATTTACTTGTACATCCCATGTAAAGTGGTATGCCACATAGCCAGGGCCTGTAAATTAAATTATATTAGTGAGCCTGCAGCATTGATTGTGCCATCCACTCAAGTAGCCCTTTAAACATGTCTCAGGGTGACCAGTGCAGACCATGTATGTGCACTTGTTCTGCCACCTCGATTTGGAATTTAAAACCCCTTGCCAAGCCTTAAACTCCTCTTGTATTACACGTAGGTTAGGCCTAACTTAAAAGTACATGTCCTACCTTTTACTTAAACAGCACCCTGCCCTATGGATTAGGCCCTAGGTATCTCATAGGATTGTGGGATAGGACTGTGTAAGTAAAAGGTAGGGCATGTACTTTTAAGTTTTGCATGTGCTGGTAGTGAAAAACATATAAATAAGTATTGCACTACTGTGAGGCCTGCGCCTCTCATAGGTTAACATTGGGAATTCCTTAATACACTTTTAAGCTGTGATTCTTGATTAGAAAGGAGTAGCTGAGTCATGTTTCATATGTTTAGAATGGTAATGATAAATCGTCTTTACTGGTAAAGTCGGATTTAACATTACTATTATAGAACTGCCACTTTTAGAAAATTGGCTTTTCTCTGCCCATACAGCTCTGTGAGCCAGGGCTGGGAAAAAAAGGGCATCAGTGCACTTCAAAGACCCTTCTTGGAATCATCCCCACTTCAAAGGCACAACTGGGTATAAGTACTGTGTCTCTGACCCCACCAAATCAGACACTTGTGGACCTACAACTGGTCTTTGTTAGAAAAACTGCTGTGCTGCATCAAGGACTGTCACTCTGATGGACTGCTGACATGGGAGGACTGCTTTTCTGCGGTGCGGGCCTGCTGCTCTCTGACCTTTGCTGAGGAAGAGCTGGACTCTGCCTTGCACCCCAAGTGATCTGAAAGGGCTTGTTGGCTTGGCTCCTGTTGCCAAAGACTCATGGATATCAAAGTCTCTCCCCATGGTCTTGTGCCTGGTTCACTAGAAGTGGACCCAGATACGTGCACCAGCAAAATTGACACATTTCCTGGCTGATGGAAGCAGCAACCAATGCATCGACCATGTTGCAGGAGCAGAATTGGTGCAACATGGTCAGAACTAGCATCTCATCATCAAATCATCACTGCATTTAACCCACTGCATTTCTGCCACTGCTGAGGGAAGACTGGTGCACCCCTTCACTGGCGCATCTGCTTAGAAACTAACCCATCACAGCACCGGCACATCACCTTCGGAACCGACGCATCGCCAGCTGTGCATGAGGAAAATTGATGCTTCTCGTGTTTGCAAACAGGATCAAGGTACTCTGTTCCCCGGGCCTGCGTGGCTCCTGTACCCGGCTTGCGCTCCATCATGGTCGGCTTGAATTGTTTACTTTGCCCCGGTCCAGGACGACCTCAAGTAACCCCTAAAGTGCTATATGTTACTGAGTGCTAGAACTCTTTTATTCTTTAAAAATTGATAAATAAAGTGTTACTTATTGGATTTATGTTGTTTTACTTTTGATTAATAACATTTTTGTCATTTTTTCTAAACCTGTGTGGAGTCTTTTTGTAGAGTTTTCATTGCATTACTGTGTGTGTGTGCTGCACAAATAATTTACACATTGCCTCTTTAGATAAGCCTGACTGCTGCGTACCAAGCTACCAGAGGGAGAGTACAGGTTATCTTTTAGTGTGCATCTGACTTATACTGACTAGAGCGGTGGTTCCTACTGGATGCATACCCCTACCAAAAAGAGACCCCATTTCTAACACATCATAAATCAAATAATCACATCATTAAGGAGATCGGACAACAACTGGGTTGTTCTGTAGTCTGCTTAAGTTTAGAGTGCACTGTGCATTTTTCTGCAGTTGAATAGAATGAACTCAAGAAAAACAAGCCTTGAGGGATTGTGCAAAACAACAATTTAAAGTGTAGAAGTGACAAATAAAGCGAGAAGGCTAGCTGAATAGTACCAGGGAGCTGCGAAGCAGAACACCAGTCAGCTAGCACATTCATAGGTTGAGTGGGATCATCTAAAAAAAGGCAGACCTTGAGGAGTTTAGCAAGGCAACAATTTTAAAGTGCTAAGTGACATATTAAACCAAGTCAACAGCCAAACACAAATGGAAGGTAAGAGGCTGACCAGGTATGGGATACAGACTCATTTTACAAAATAAATGCTATATAAATATCTAGTGTAAGTTGCCACATGAAAACACACTGGGCAGTAACTATACCTTCCCTAGGGCTATCAGCGAGTGCTAGGGCTAAGGGTGTAAGGGGTGTGTTCTCAGAGACTTACATCTGAGGAGCCACACCCTACCTATAAATGTAGCTACTGCACAAGCAAACAGTGGGCTAGGTCCGATCTTAGGATTCTTAGCACCTCAACATGTCTCTCGGTGCCTATCTGGGAACAAGCTGGTTTGAGCCAGGGCAGTGTCGGTTGATTGTAAGTAGGGCAAGCAAACACCAAGTGTGCTACAGTTTCATTAGAGGCTTTACAAACTGGACATGTGAAGTTGGATACAGAGGGAGTGGACCATTTGGCCGTGAAGGTATTGAGGGGCAGAGTTCCAAATCTGAACTGGATGGAAAACATTCTATCAGTAGGGTCGGTGATAAAACCTAGATATGCTTGAAGGGCACTTTGGGTCTTGAACAAATTACATTCTTCAGTCAGTGTGCCCCTGTTTAGGAGTATTAGCAGCTTTCTGGGCAACCCAAGATTAACATAATTAAAAATCGCATCCAATGCTTAAATACGTACCATTGTAACCTGGCACAGGTTTTCCTGCTTGACCAGGTGGAGGTGTTGTGGAATTTCCTAAACCAATACAGGAGGCCGAAATTGGTGATCCAGTCTCTGAGAAGTAACAGATGAGAATTTTACAAAAAAACTCTTTTAATTTGAGCAACCATCAAATAATTTAATTTGGATTACGTGTGATTATGTATAGTACACAAAAACATTTAAAGTAGACAAAAACATAAAAAATCATAGATTAAGTAAATCAAGTGCATTTAAGAAACATGAGTGGTTTATAAATGAAGCTGGATATTATAAAGGTTCATGGGTAAACTGCAGTAAGAAATAGCGCAAAGACAGTATATTGGCATCTGAATTTAAGGATTATCACAAAACAAACAGACTAAAAATTCAGTTCACACGGCTCAAATTAACGAACGTACCCCATTCTTAAACTACTGACCATTCTATGACCTGAGGTTTTCTTCATTGCAGTTTATCACGTTCATACACCTTCACAGTCAGTTGGTTATTGCTTTTCCTATATTTTTGATATCTTCTGCAGATCTCCTATTGTTATGGAAAAAGTTGATAAACTACCGACTCTCTCTGCCAGTAGACTGCTTTTCATTACAAATGTGTCCGAATTACGAAACTTTGATATACAAGTGCTATTTGTGACTTGGTGCTGAAAGAACAACATTTTTTGTGTATTACTTAATCATGAGCATCTACTTGTCTAGTATTACAAAGCAAGGCTTCCAAGTAGTGTGAGCCTTTTTCTACTACCAGGGAAAGCTATAGATAGTTCTTCAATGTTTGGCAGTATTCGCAATTCCTCTTTTCCTTAAGGGGAGTGATACCAGAAACTTTTGGCTGATCGGCTTTCAAATACGATCCCAAAGTAATGTCCAGACTTGGTGGAGTTTATTTAATTCATGTGAGGTTCCAGCTTTGCAATGTATGGTCTTTCCTAAAACGTGCCACTGAACCTTAGGGCCAGCTTCAGACTCACTTTGATGGTTCAAGTTGTTTTAAACCACTTAGACACAGAAGAAGTGGTACAGTATACTCACAACTACAGTAAAAAAGTAAAACATTTAGGGTAATTTCAGTTTACTTCATAACACAATTATTGTCGGATATCCTTAAAGCAACAGTAAAATCTTCTTGTTCCTTGGCAAGATGTGATTTTGTGTCACTCCTGCCAATATCTGCAACGAAGGAAGCTGGAGACTATGTAGTCACCGTCATTTTATATGTGATGGGTTATGCATATTCTACAGGCTCTGAAGACGCATCTGTTTTACTGAATCTTGAGGAGGATCTGTCAGTGGAATTATTTGTGAAAATGTGCAGCAAAACTGAAGGGCTAGGCCTGTATTCTTACAAAAAAACCACAATAACTGCAACAATTATTTCGTTAACCCTCGTATCTTGCAGTGCGTGTTCTACTGAAAGAAGCATACCTTTTCATGTGGATGGCCTGTATATGTTATTGGTAAGTACAAGGATGTTCACTGCACATCTCCAAGGTCATAACAGAAATATGAAAATATACTACATAATGTCAGTAATGCTTTTAGAGCTAAAATGCAGTAATGCAATGACCACTGTCTATCAGATGCTCTTACTGGTCTTACCCTACACAGAAAGGGCGGTTAGATTTATACAACGCAACACCCCTCTCCATGAGGAGCATGGTCATTAAAAAATCCCTGAAGAGCTTCTTAAAATCCTATTCTGGGCAGCTAGGATAAGACCATTTTCAAACAAGCAAACTATTCACTTCGACATGCCAGCTCTTACTACTGGGTTTATACCCGTGCACTGCCAATGAAAAGTGAAGTGTTTTTTTCTGTTTTCAGGGGCGACATTTTGGTTAATGTGCACATTTTCTCTCAATGAAGATTTACAGCAAACGGAAGGAGCATTGGTTTGGTGAAGAACCATGGCTTTACTAAGATTTACAGATGCCGTGATTTCCTTTCCTCCTGCAGGCATACGAAACCGGCATTTGACCCTTTTTAAAGAAACCACTATGATTTAACTAAAGAGGTGAAAAACATTGAGTAGGTGAAAATCATGAATCTCGAGGAAATGAATGTTAAGGGTTAAGGATGCAAAACGAATGTGTTGTAATTGCACTGCCAGCGAGGTCTTGTCTACCCAATGGAAAAACTAGATAGTCGATATATTATTTGCCTTGTCAAATAACACACTAGATTGATGATAAGGAGATGAGGAAGCTACTACCGACAGCTCATCATTCTACTGCTTACATATGTATGGATTAAGAGAAATTTCAACTTAATTTTGCTGTGCTATAATGCACATTATTGTGGCATCAATCTCACTTTCAGTGATAAGGCGATTTAGGTAATAGGCGACCATCTCTTGGACCACCAAGCAAATGCCCTGTGGCACGGCCTAATGCCATGTCATTGTAGATATACACCAAGTGGTACATAGCGTTTTCCTGCCCATAAGCTGAACTAAAAAAATCATTACATTTTATTTTCGTAAACAATCCACTCAGAAATTAGCCCAGTTTTTACTTTCGATTTTATTTCATAGTTAGTACAAATTACACCAACACTTTCTCAGGCCAAGCATGGTTGGCATTTTTACCTTAGCTTTGGCATGAATGTTGGCTTTCATGATTACTAAGCATATGGGTCACATGAACAAGGCATGCACAGGGTTAATTTAATGTAAACGTCCTTCCGGATAGCTTAAAAATGACGTTTTCAATGAGTTGGTCTACAGTACTTTTTTGGTAACCGAGGCCCATCTGAGTGAGCGCTTACGCACAGATGATAGCTAGGTTGGAGAGGTTATAAGCATCTTGTGACAGGACTCTTCAATAGGGAAAAATCCAGAAAAACCAATATGAGTACAATACCATCAACAGCAGCAGAAAGGTCTCTAAAACAAGAGACAGAAAGGGCTAATCTTTCCTCAGTGATCGTAGGTCTTGCAATCATACTATATTTAGAATGGTATGTGCCATTTGATATACAGCAAGATGATATTCAAATTAATTCAATAAACAGTACCCCCATTGCAATGGAAGAAATTTATTTTAAAAAGATCACCTGGATCAAGCCAGAAAAGGCTGAATGCCTGAATAGCAGTGACGAACTTGTCTCCTTCTGCTGGGTCATACACACACTCCGTTCACTTTACCACTGCTAACCAGTGCCAACGTGCTCTGCCCTCCCCTTTTAAACAAGGCAGAATTGACTTACACCCAATTTGTAAATATCATTTACCTACAAGCCCCTAATAATGTGGCACTACATGTGCCCAGAGCACTGATCGCGCAATCCACTTAAGTAGCCCTTTAAACATATCTCAGGCTTACCATTCCAGCTTGTGTCAGCGGTTATAAACTGCCATTTCAACCTGTCAAAATAAAACTTTTATAAGGCCCACACCTTAATTTGTAATACATATAAGTCACCTCATGAGAGGCCCCCCATAGCAGTATGTAGGGTATTTTAAATGATAGACATGTTTTATTTTAACGTTTTGCTGCTAGTGAAAAACTCCCAAATTCTTTTTTCAGTACTGTAAGGCCTACCTTTCCGTTAGAATAACATTGGGTGACCTTATTACATTTAATATGTGACAAACATCAATTGGGAACAGGTCAACAAGGGTAGTTTGGTGTCTAAAGAATTGTAATTAAACATCCTCTTTAATGGTAAAGTCAGAGTTTTAGTCAAAATTCTGAAAATGCCACTTTAAGAAAGTTGGCATTTTCTTGTCCTAACCATTTGGTGCCTGCAGCCTGATCCTGGGTCACATGACTAGGTGTAGCTGGCAGTTGGTCTTTCTGTATTGCTCTCAGGCAGTGAGATACAGAGAAGATAGGTGTTAGTGGGATGGGCCACACTGAGTTAACGATGAGAGATGTCACCTACCACACTTTTACATCACAAAGGTTCTGTCTGAGCACCCTCACAAAGGGGATTGATACCAGTCTATTGTGACCTCAGAAAATCTGGGGCAATGGCAGGGAGGCAGGAAATTCCAAGCACCTCTCCTAACTCAAAACAGACACCAGGAATGAATGCTAGTCCTCAGACCCCAGCTCTTCAGTTCTATTCTGGACATGTGCAAGATTGCCAGGAAGAAGGACTGCTGTGCTGCTGAAAAGACTGTGACTGCTGGACTGCTGCTGTGCTGTGCTGACGTGCGGTCCTGCTGCCCTCTTGTCTGGATGAGAAGGACTGCACCTGTAACCTATTCCCAGGACCATTAGAGTGACTCCAATGACTAGTCTCTTGTAACCAGCACCTGGACTCTTCAGATGAGTCTTTCTGCAAGCTTGCTCCTGCAGTCTGGGCTGTATATTGGTCTATCCTGGTTTGCTGTGCGCCTTTGTTCAATTTGTCTTTGCCCTTATAGTACAAGGTCCACAGCACCGGCCTCTGCCGATCCCACAGGGCACTGGTAGTCAGCTTCACCGTGTTGCAGCCACCGAGGATGCAATTCCGCCGTAGCAGCGTCAGACAGCGCGTCCAGCGCAGCCCACTCTGGGGGCCTGGTCTCTGTCACCTCCCCAGGTGCCTGCATGTTCAGTCGGCCAGCTTGACACTCAAACGGCCATCCACCGATGCTTAGGCAATCGGAGGGGGGAATGGAGGGTGACCGCGTCCAATGCAACCGGCCTAATTACAGGGCCTCACTCACCTCCCAGACCCCCCCGGTCTCCCCTCCTAACTCAGTGCAGTGCCTCACCAGACCATGGTATGCCCCTTGGTGGGGATGGGGGGGTAAACTCCAGATCAGGCACCCTTCACTTCCACAGCCACGCCGCTCTCCGCACTTCTGTCTCTCCGCTGGGTTGCCCCTGCCCTCGCCACACACAGCTCACCGTCATCCACTAGGCCTTACATGGTGGTCTTCCAGGCCCAGCCGTCCACAGCCTGTGCAGTTACCACCACGTGGGGGAGGGAGAGAAGAAAAAAACAAAGAGCGTTGCTCCCCTCACATCAGGTTTCCCCGCCAGACACCTCCAAACTAGGGCACTCAGGTCGGGTGCAGGGCCTTAAACGATGTCGGCCCGGCCCGCAGCCGCGGCCACCATGTTGGAGTCAGGCATTCACCACGAGTGCGGCTCTGTGGCTTGTTTTTGACATTTTCGCCCTTCGCTGTCATCACCTCAATCCCCTAATCCCCATCCCCTGGACCGCTGGGTCTGCGGGGCCTTGGGACGGCAGGATGGTGTAGGATGTAGAAACCGGTGCTGCGAGCACTCTCCTAGTGCGTCAGGTTGGCCATCTTGTTGGTCACGCCCGCAAGCATCCTTTGTTGAGTTTCCAATTCGATGTTAGGTAGTACTTGAGGTAGTTAGTATTTTTTTATAAGGTCCTTGTAAACATTTCAAAACGAGACCTTTATCCGTGGCAGATTCTGTATCACATACCGCTTCACAGAAGTCCAGAATATCTATGGTTGATTTCTTTGTAATGAGTACAGTGAATCTTCATATTAAATCAATCATAGTACAGTGAATCTTCAAATTAAACCAATCAGGTCTTACTAACAGCAGTTCTGTAATAAATACATGTCGTAGTCATATTATCACAGATAGAACGATTTATGACATCTCATGGTTCTGAAAGCAGAAACAGCATTTAATAAAACATCAAAAGCCTTACTTTGTGGAGTCTTGCACAGTATTAGATTTGAAGAGGAGTTCTGGAGCATTAAATAATTACACATAATAACCACCGTTTTAACGTTCATCTCTCTACTGTTTTATTTCTTGACTAACTTTGTTAATGTTCATCTCTCTCCTCCTTTTCGACTGTATAACCAAATCATTCAGTGCTAGTCCTTTCTTGTACTGCTCTTTCTGGTGTCACTGTTTCATATTGGGAGGATCCAATGAATTGCAGAATAGAAATTGTGATGCATGCCCTTAAGCCACCTGTTGACCTGGATGACCTGCTGTTTAAGGTCATTAATCCAGCCTGTCCTGCTCACCATATATTACACACTAAAAATTCTCACTTATAAGTTATGAATATATTCAAAGCAGACTAGCCATAATGAGAAATCAGAACATTTAGTGATCCATTGAGCAAATTATATAATTGGTACTTTTTTTGCGACAAATGGCACTTCCACTGAAAAGGTGGATCAACTCCTGGAGATTTTTTAAGCTGTTTATTTACCTCAAAATACTTTGTATTAAAAACTTAAAAGCCATGAATACCTTGAACACACAGTGATTGTGAGGCCAATATATATACAACTGAGAAGCAGTGCAGCACATCTTTTGTTACAGTGCAGCACATCTTTTGTTTTTGCCAGCTAAAAGTGTTTTAATAAAATTAGCCCACCACATCCTCACTGCTGGGTACACAGTGTTTGGCCTGACATCCTTGGCGTGGTTTTCCCTCATCTTTTGCTTTCAATTTTTCTGGCTATGCTGACTTTTTTGTCGAGTGGATTAAGGACTCTGGACACATTACCACTGTTAACCAGTGCTAAAGTGCTTGTGCACTTTCCTTTAAAAAGTTGGACATGTACTTTTAAGTTTTACATGTTCTGGTGGTGAAAAACTCCTAAAATAGTTTTTCACTACCTGGAGGCCTACATCTCCCATAGGATAACTTAGGGTAACCTTATTACATTTAATAAGTGGTAAGTTAATTGGGAGCAGATTGGAGTTTTACTAGACCTACCAGCCTCAGGGTGGTCTTCCTCCAAACTTTCTGCCTTCCTCCTCCATTTTTGCTGATCTAATTTTTGTTAGCACATTTTATCACTGATAACAAGTGCTGAAGTGCATGTGCTCACTACTTAAAACAGTAACATTGGCATATTCAGCAACTGGCATATTTAATTTACTTGTTGGTCCCTAGTAAAGTGGCATTCCACGTGCCCAGGGCATTTACACTCGATGCTAAATTGCAAAACTAATTGTGTCACACACTCAAGTAGCCCTTTAAACGTGCCTCAGGCCTGTTATTGCCAACTGACTGTGCAGTTTTAAACTGCCATTTCGACCTGTAATCTAAACCGTTTACCGGGCCAAAACGTTTTGTTTTTATACATAAAAGTCATCTCAAAGGTACACTCATTTCGACCTGGCAAGATAAACGTCTTGACAACCCCAAATCGTATGTTTTCTGTAGATATAGGTCACCTCTACGGTTGGCTCTGAATAGCCCAGAGGGCAGGGTGCAGTGTATTTAAGAAGTAGGACATGTACTTTTAAGTTGTAGGTCTTGGTACTGAGAACTCCTAAAATTGTTTTCCACTACTGTGAGGCCTACCTCACCCATAGGATAACATTGGGGTCTCCTATTACATTTAATAAGGAGTAACTTCCAGTTGGGAGCAGAAAGCAAAGTCGAGTTTAGTGTCTAAAGAGTTGCAAATAAAAAATCCTCAAACAGTAAAGTTGGATATTAACCATAGAAGTGCCAAAGGCCGATTTATTCGTCCTCATGCTGAAAATGAAAGTGCTTCAGCCGATTTGATCGTCCACGCTCGATTCGTAAGTAGGAGGAGTTTTATTTGCTGTTCTCCCTTTTCTAACGCATTGCCAGCCCTACCCTCTAAACCAGGATCGCCAATGAGTTGCTTGTGAGCTACTGGTAGCTCTCCAGCTACCTGTAAGTATCTCTCTTATGTGCCGCCCAGCCTATTAAATTTAAAAGCTTTTTCTTGCTTGAATTAATACAGGTATACAAAAACTGAGATGTATATTTGAAACAAAAAATGTATTTAATTTCAGAATTCATAATTGACATTTGGAGAAAGTGGCTAAACTTCCAAAATATATTTAAAGCTAATATTTGAGTGATTCATTGTGACATTGTGGGGACTTTTTACAATATAAACTTGGTGCCAAATGTATTGCTGTTGGGGCTGTTATGTATTACCATGTAAAGGTATTCCAAGTTTACAAAGTCTTGTTTACATTGCTGCTGGCAACCAAGCCTGATCGCTGGTAGCGATCTTGCATGTGGACGTTACTAATGTAATCTTGTTTGACATGGTCACAGTTACAACACTAATAATATTAGTAGCCTCCATGAGATTCATTGAACAGAAGTAGCTCTTATTACAGGAAAAGTTGGGGACCCATGCTCTAAACATTTCCACCTGTCTCCCCCTTCCCCATAAGCAGACAGGGGCGTTTATGTTTACTAGTTTGGTATGAGAATGAGAACGTTGTCTGTGAGGCACAAGGTGAGGTGCACCTTTCCCTGGTTGGCCTAGCAGTGGCAGCAGATCGAAGATATCATGAGTATTGAAATTACGGGGTTGAGATACCGCATTACACGTGGAGCAGAAGTGGGGTAGCGAACTCAGGAAATTAGCTCATCAGGAGTTTCAACGTGACAGGGTTTCAAATTTATGTACTTTGATAGATATGGCTCTTGATTAACATTTACATATACATTTTCTTTGGTTGCTCCTGGTGTGGATAGAATACATGTAATATATGACCTGAATTCTAGATTTATAGGGTACACCAACCTTGCATGGTCTTTGCTGTCTCCCCGAGAAAGTTGTTCATATGGGTAATGCACTTTTTATCAAGTTCATTGTAGATATTTTTTGTTTAAGAATTTTTGTTCTCATGTACTCAATACGTAGTCTTCTGAGCAGGTTTGCACCACTTCCCCCATTGTTTTATGTGTTACAGCGATCTTCGAAGATACAGGCACAAAGTTATTAAATTCCTCTATTAAGTGTCATTGTGCATTTACTTGTGATCATTTTTTATCATTTTTTCACATGTTAATATGGCCACCACATAGCTCCCTGGATTGGCCCCGCCCCCTTTGGGAGGGACTAATTAGACTAGTTGTTTTAAAGGGCTCTCTTAAGTGCGCCTTGTGTCCTATACATGCCGCCACTTCAGACTGGTGTCCGGCGTCGTGTTTCTCCATGCAGAATAGTGGTATCTGGACCTGCACCCACTGGTAGCAGTGCTTGGATACCAGTAAGTGGCGTTATGTGTTGAGCAGTGGTTGCTAATTTAGCCCCTATGCCAGGTCGCCTTTCGGTTGACTTCAGTATGTCTCTCTAGAGATAACTTCAACTCGGACAGGATGCTGGTGCCCTGGGACTCCTAACCAGCTCTGCAAGGTTAAACATGAGTCTACTGCATTTGTTTATAAGCGACCATAACCACTTAGCAGCAAGCTGTCTCTCCTAAAGTGTTTGTCGCATGTGATGGCTCTCTTGTTCTTTCAGGTCTTAGCATGGCACCTTTGCCATAGGTGTTCGTCCCACTCCAAGGTCAGTGTTCCCTGTATGCATACAGAAGCTTAAGTAGCACATGCACAATATGAGATTTAAGTTTTTCCTCTTCTTGGTGCTTTTCCGTGGGGGCATGTGTGATCCATTTTCAGTCACCACCATGCATGGTTGTTATACTGTTCTGTACAGGTATTTTTGCCTCACCTTTCCATATGGCGGGTCATGGTGCAAACCCTTGATATACAGGCTCTTGTGCCTTTTGAGCAAATCTTTTGGCTCCAATTTCACATGTATGTTCCATTTTTAGCACCCTTTAATAATGATTAAATATTTGTTTGTTTTCTCTTGTATACACATATGGATATGAATTCATTGTTTATCTACTGGGTGCTCCTTTCTTCTGTCCATCCTGAGGAGGCCCATACTTCATAGGAGCCGTAACACGTCAACAACTTTTTTGGAGGAGTTTGTGGATGCAGTAACACGTCTTATTGAATATATGGGAGTCACACTGAATTACTGTGGACAAGAGTGTCCCCTTTGTGGGTTTCTTTGTGGAACTACCTCCTTTGTGGACTGTGTCCTCAAAAAGGGTCTTTCAACCACATTATTAAAAATCATTAAAAATAAATTGGAAGACTGAAGTCAGGTGGCTTTCTGCCACATTTTCGAGGTGTCGCCAGTAATCTGGAACATTGTTTTTCTTTGACTGTTTTTTAATACAAGGGCTAGTACATCGAGGTGCTGGACATTGTGTTTCATGAATAAAATAAAAAAAACTTTTCGTCCACAGAAATATAGGACATTTCCAGTGATTCATTTATGTTCTCACTGTTGCAACAAATCATTGAATATTCTTCCCTACTTTGTACCAACAGTTTTTGTTCATTCTAAGTCCATGCTGTGGCAGGAAAGTTTGGCAAAAAGGCATAGTGTCATCACTGAGGGGAGTTTTTGTGATTTTGTGCCTCTCCCCTTCAACCTCTGCATCCCTTTTTTAAGATACAAGCAGAGAGAGAGGAGATCCTTATTCTGACATGATGATAGGGTATTGGTCTTTGAGGCGTATAGGAAGGGTCACTGAAATTATGTGAATTTTCTTTTCTCTGTGGCATTTTCCTCATACTTATTAATATGTTGCAGGTGCTACATACGCCATCATCTGCTGCATAATCTACAGACGTTTGTAAAAATATATTGTTTCTAGTTCAAAATGTCCCAAAGTTACAACTACATCTGTTGATGCATCGTGAAAGGCCCTTCACAAAGGATGACTGATCATCTTTCTGTTGTTTAGTGCTATATCTGAGTATAAGACTCGTACTAATTAGGTAAAACCTTTTTCCAATAGTGTAAACTTGTAAAAATGACAAAATAATGAGACAATACTATCACACAATGTGCTGCATTACACTGCATAACTGGGATTTTCTTCCTGCAGATTAATATAGTAAACACTGCAACATAATTTTGTTGTCCCTTGCCATGGAGGCTCTGGTAGCAACACCAGCTTGCTGAATCTTGACAACTTTGCTCCTAATTTATATTTAGCTTGCCTTTGAATCCCTACCACTGTTTGGCTTCATGAAGTGAGCTCTTTTGAAAGATTTACGCTTTTCATTGGACTAAAGCAGCAGTTCCCAGCCTGTGGCCTGCGGACCCCCAGGGTTCCGCAGCACATTCCTAGGGGGTCCGCAGGCCTGGGCCAGAAGGGAGGCACTTCTCCAGCTGGGGACTTTCAACAGAAACACATGCGTGATTTTATATTTGTTACTTCATTTGTACAGCAGTTTTAAAAGGACTGCAAAGTTCCTTGTACATCCAGCATCTTTCCCCCCCCCCCAAAAAAAAAAACCATCAAGGTAACTCTGGTGAATAACGAACCTGCTTGAGAGAAATTGGAGCTTTGTCTTGTGGCAGTTTGGACTCATCTAAGGTAGCGCAGATGGTAAATATGCTTGCTGCAAAGAACTTGTATCACGCAAAGAGTAGTGTTTTATGTGCTTATCACAGTGGGTTACTGCTTTTGTCACGGAGCTTCTTTTGCAACTGTGCAGTTCATAAGTTACAAAAGTGATCTAACACGGTGAGCTATAAACTGCCATCAAAGAACTTCATGCAAACTACATGGAACAAATTAGAAAGGTATGTTTTTTCCCCAGTCTTTCTCATCCTTATGCTGCTAAAAAAGGTTTGCTTGCGTAGAAATACATTAAAGTCAACGCTAACCACTGTTAAGTTCTGAATCCCGAGTTTGTGCTTCTCCAGACCAAGCACTCTTAGAAAATGCCTTCAAGTATGGATGATATGTGAATTCTACACTTGTAGTCCCCTGTCAAGTGCTCCAACATCCTACACTGGTAAGAGAGGTGCTATGAAACAAGTGAAATACATGATACAGATCCTTCCTTCGGATATTTCGAGATGAATGCCTAGAGCCTGTCAAGCAGACCTGGTCTCTCACATCCTATGGCTGCCTCACACTTTAGATAGCACATCTTATTGTCAACTGTTCTCATATAATTCAGTCAGTAGTTGACACTCAAAATGAAGAACACAGCTTGAGGTAATTACATTTGATTATCTTCAGTACTGTAATATGAGGTGTACTACTTGGTGTCTGACTATAATGATTTGACCTGCTCCGCTTGTCTTCACAAAGATGAAGAATTTCTGTGAGTAGGTCACATGTAGAGTGCGGTAATGCATGGGCCCAAATCTTCTGAAATTGTCTGTCCTACTGTGGGTGAGGAATGGGGACAATTATACACTTTCCACATTTGACTTTTAAGACAGTGAGTGTAAGCAGTCAAAGGTATTTCACTCAGGTAATGTGAGGAGACTTAGTAGATCTCACAGTCAAGCAGCAGGCACAGTAATTCACTGTCCAGCCTTGAGCTCGTCTTTGAACAAAGACATTACTTTGGTGTCGCAGCAAAAACTACTAAACACATCATTATTATTATCCCACTGTAATGGAATAATGACAGTGATACACTGAGAAAAAGTGTAATTAAACGTCAAATAGCATGACCCCACCAACAGTTTAACTGAGCAGATTGTAACTACTTATGATTCTAATGATGCTTCCCTTCAGCTGTCTGGGTGCATGTTTGTAGGTTTATGGTTTGCAGGTTGCCTTGGGTGCTTTTTCTGGCAGGAGACCCACAGCACTACTTTGTGCAGTTGGTTCAAGGCAACCTCTAGCTCATTTCTCTTGACTTCACCAAGAATATCGAGTATACGGACATGTCAGCTACACGTGTAGCGTGGGCACAGTTTGTATGCCACAGTTTGCATTTACCCTAATCATAGTGCATGGTGTCCAATTATATTATAATGATTTAGCAACCCTTGAGGGCCATCCACCACCTTGGACTTAAAGTTCAATTGAGGTTAACTTACATCATATTCATAGTCTGCCTAGAAAAAGTAGGACTTCAAAGATCCCCAACAAAACTAATCTTTGTAAGCTGGAAAGCATCTAACTGGTCACACAGGCTATAAATCATATGTTCATAAATGACAAAAATGTACGATCCCTGCAGCCAGGACTCAATGGGTAGGGCTAAACTCAGTTTTCTAAAGTCAAAGGATGCATAGTGCTGCTGTAGCTAGTGGTGTTGCAGTCTGCTGTACGTGGTAAGATGCAAACTCAAAGTACAGGTCAAAATGACGTAGAAGGACTATCTTTGTTGTTAGATGTCCCCCTATGTCTACTGTATCCCCCATCTCAACACTTCTGTCCAAAGGTTCTTCAACATGCTACGTTCCTAGAGTAGGTGGACAATGTCTCATTGTGAGTGATAAAATATCTCTAAGCATAATGTTAAGATTTTTGGCAATACTCAGCCACCTTGGGGACAAGTGCCATTTATTCAAACCTGTTTTAGCTCAGCTTCAAACATGCTTCCCTAAGTAGTTTGTCATACAATACCATGAGGTCCGACCATTCATTGTTCCAAGTAGTACAGTTGCAACCAATTTGACCACTACATTTTCAAGAGCTGGGCTGTAGTGTCTGAATTTAAATGATCCGTCAGGGTTTTACATAGCTCAGATACCAACCCTTGTGTGTACCCCATTTACAAATATTTAGGAATAGTCAGGTTTTAAATGCCAATGCGGGGTGGGCCCAAAAGCCTACTGAGACTGGGGTTAAGATGTTCCCAGTGCCCAAAACATGGGTGTGGGAAACCAATCTCGTCTGGCACCCTTGCACTTATTTTTTACAGCCCTCAGTAAGGAGGTCAGAAATTACTGTAATACTACTGGTCTAAAAGTTCATCCACTGTTGTTACAGAAACTCTGAGTTGATTTGAATTATTTTACCAGATGAGTGCTCACTTATTTAACTTATATTTTTCTCTCACATGCACATGACATTGTGGTTTGCATTAAATTAGATGCCACAAGTCTTTTATTGTTCCTGGTATAACATATTCTGATGCCACCCAAAGTGCCAAACAAAGCTTTCACCAGCTGTACCCATATAGGGACATCTAGGGAGTTTTCGAGCATGTATCATATTTGTGCCAACTGGAACATCAGCCAGTAAATTTGTATGTGATGTAGCCAGAGGCTTACACTTTTGTTTGCAGAATGTAAATTAAGTTTTTTAAAGCACGATTTATGCCTTACCTATATGAACTTCCTTAGCGATTTTTAGATAGTTGTCATTAGTTGTGTAGGGATGTGCAGTGGCAGCATATCAAGTAAGTAACTGAAATAAGGTACCAAGTTCATCTGCATTTGTTTTGTCTTACCCCACACTGACAAGTTGAATTGAGGCCATCGTACTAAGTCAGACTTGACTTTCATAAATAATGGGGTGATATTGTGTTCTACAAAGTCTTCTAGTCACTTCAATTCTCAGATAATGTAAAATGGATGTGGACCACTGAAAGGGGTGATCCCCTAATGCTACTGCTATGGGGCATTTGGTGAGTGGGTTTTGCGTTTATCCCAGTTAACCCTGTATCCTGAAAATGATAACAAGTGTCACAATAGGACTCTGTGGCCTCGAATAAAAGGAAACACTTTGTGTATTGGTCACAAGTATATTGTCTGCATAGAATGGAGCCTTTTTCAACCCACTGGCATCGGGATCCACTGTATGTTTTTGGAAGACGGCTATCGCCAAGGGTTCCAATGCAAATTTAAATAGGATAAGAGAAACAGGGCACCCTTGTCTGCGTCCCCACTTGATGTTGAATGCCGAGGATGTATAGCCTTTACACATAAACTTAGCAGATGGTGTGTGTATTACCATTTAACACTTGCTATGAACTCCAGTCCTATTCCTAATTTTTTCATGACCTGGAAGACAGGCTAGTATTGTTTTGTCATCCAGGTGACAGCGGCTTACTCCAAGACATACATGCTACAACATGGGCTTCTCAGCCTCCCGATTTACCATTTTGCTAAGTCAGGGTACAGTTGGCATTGGAGCTGGGTGATATTAATCCAAATATACTGCATTTTTAAAAACAAGTTCAACAATAACAGAACCAAGTAATTTTAATAAATAAATGTGTCTGTAAAGACAAAAGGTTAAATGACTTCACCTCCTCTACTAATTCAAAGAAAGCCAAGTAATTTTCATGATGACTCAAATGATAATACAGATGCGAGATAGTATCCAACGGTAATGAAATAATGACTTTGAAATTCTTAGAAAATGTGTAATTAAAAGTCAAGGGCAAAATAGCATGACTGTTCCAATAATCTAAATAAAGAGAATATAAGTACTTATCATGATGATTCCAATGCTGAGTAACTTGCAACAATTCATCTAACAGTAATGGATTAATGACTGTGAAACACTTAGAAAAGTGTAGTAGGAGGTCAAACTACATGGCCTACTCCACCAAGTTAACCAATGAAAATGAACGTACTTATCATGACTATTCAAATTATGCAACCCTTGTAACAATTCATGTAACAGTAATAAAAAATTCACCTTGAAACACTTACAAAAAGTGTGATTAGAGGTCAAATGTCATGACCTTAGCCAATTTGGATGGGATAAAGGAAACCATTTTATTTCAAGATCAACAATATTACACTTGCAGAAACTGATTCAAGAGAAATGGAAAAAAAGCTTTTTTTTAAATGTGTCTTTAAATGTGTATTTAAAGGTCAAAGGTCTCATTTTGTGACCTCTCACACAATCTGCTAGTTGACTTCAGAGTAAAAACAATGACCTTTCAAAGGAAAGTTCACTTTTTAAAAATGTTTTTACTGTTACGAAGATATATCTTTTGCACACGTCCAAGAGCTACCATTTAAGGTCAAAAACTGTGGTCTTCAAGAAACTTATGCATGAAATCCTGCATCACCTATCCAAAAAATATGCACCATTACTGTGCATAAAGGTCAGAAAATACATTTTGAGATGCTGAAAATACTTTCAATAACAAGACTGAGATGATCATATGAAATGCAGCAGGGCCATTTTGTGGTACATAAAGTAGTGTCAAAAGCAGCTAAAATGTGCATTTTGTTTTTGCTGGTAACAGTACTATTTAAAACATCAATGTTACTACTGTGAAATAAGTCTCCTAGACTTACAACTTTATATTTTCTCCAACAATTGAAACACATAAAAAGTGTATGTGCCTTATAGCTATGTAATAATATGACAAATGGTCATAACAACAAAACAAAACACAAAGAAAATCAAAATCTTAATTTTTACTTGGAAAGCAAACAGAATTATAAAGAATTCTGTGCAGCTAGTTTCAGAAAACAATTTTTTTGTATTACCCTATCGACACGGTCATCTTCATTTATCATTTTCACAGTAATTTAGCAGCCATCTTGAATTATGTCATGTGACTTCAGGGTGCCATATACATGTATGTGTCAGATAAAAATTGACAGTACAAGAATAATATATAGTTTCCTAACATTGTAATCACAATTAAACTACAAAACATGCCAGGAACGCACTCCAAAACCCATTAAATGGGTTGGTGCTGAATGATTTTCAGTGAGCACTAATAGGGTTGAGTAATAATTCTAAAAATTCCACTTTTAGAAAGCTGGCCTTTTCTTGCCTGAAACCTGGGTCACCAGAATAGGTTTAGGTGGCAGTTGGACTTTGTGTATTGCTCCCAGACTGTGAAACAATGGATGAATAGGTGTTGGCAGGATGGGCCATCTTTGACTTGATGAGGAGGGGGAGCTGTCATCTACAACACTTACATATCACAAAGGCTCTGCCTGGGCACACTCATGAAGGGTTTGACACTAGTCTTTTATGAACCCAGACAAGTTGATGCCAGGACAGGGAGGCAGGAATTTCTAGACACCTCTGTGGGTGGAAACCTTCCGAACCTTCTACTTAAAAGTGGGCACCAGGTATAATTATTGGACCCTCAGACCAAACTCTTCATATATCTCTGAACCTGTGTAAGACTCAAAAGGCCTGCTGTGCTACTCTGCAAGAAAAACTGGTACTCTATTGCCCTGCTGCCTCAGTAAAGAGAACTGGACTTGCATCTTGAAGCTGGAACCATCAGAGTGACTCTATGGGCTAGTTGGCTGACCTCCTGATCAGAGCTGCAGGGACAGAAAAAGGTCCAATCACCTTGAACCCAGCACCCAGATACTCTCTGCTGTAAATCTTACCCCCAAAGTGGTGCCACCCCAGTATTGAACCATTGGAAGTGGGACTGAAGGTGCCGCTGCCAGTCTCACCTGTGGTCCAAGCAGTAAAGATGCAGTGTAATACATCAGGACCGCTGCAGTACAATGTACCCCAGACAAAAGACCCTACAGCTTCTCGGTACCACTGCCAGACGTATCCTTGACGCAAGATCTTGCTGCTTCTTGGAACCACCGCTGCACGACACATCCTCAACGCAGGGCCTCATAACGCAGCCCTGCAGCTCCTCAGAACAATAGTCATGCAATGCATTCTCAACACAGGACCTCGCGCTCAGCCCCACAGCTCCTTGAAACCACTACTGCGTGACACATCCTTGAGGCAGGACCTTGCAGAAGGCGCCACATGATGCACCCTTGGCACTGGAGCTCTCCACCATCTTCAAACCAGGATTTAAGGCCCTTAAAGCAGGCATAACTGGGTCCTTGTCTCCGTCCAGTGCTCCATTGCAGTCGGCCTGAACTTGTAACTTGTGACTGTCTTGGTCCGGCACAAACAGATAGCCACAGTTGGTGCTTTTTTCTTACAGGCACTATTTTCACTTACATATTTAAAATTGCATATCTCTTTTTTAAATTTGTTTATTGAATTTCATTACATGTAAATCACTAACATCAATAGCCGTGACATAAATTCATAAGATATACAGTGCAATCAGTGGCCCCAATCCTTCCCTCTTTCCAATCACAAATATAGAAAAACCCCACAGCACAAAAAAAGAGAAGAAAGTAAGGGCAGTGACTGCACGCTGCCATCATGCATCTGGTAGCAGTGTTACAGCCGCATTCACTCAATGAACAACAATATCTCTTGCATTTACAGAAGACCCAAACAGAGAAGCAAAGGGGGAAGAGTGCATCAACAGGTATTGGCGTAAAGGGTACCAAATGTCTCAAGACTGGGAAGTGGACGGTAACAGTTGAGCATACAGCATCAATTGTTCATTACAGTAAATAAGATCTGTAAGCCTCTCCTTGTATTTGGGTGCTCGCCCACATCCCTAACCATAGGCAACTCGTCTCTTGGCTAGTAGTAGGGATAACCCCACATACCATCTGTAAGCAACATTAGGCTCTTGCACATGGGCAAGAAGAGCCATCACAGGGGTCAGCAAGAGAGAGTCTTTTATCATGAGGGAGAATACAGCATGCACTTCCTGCCAGTAGGTCAGAACTGGGCCACAGGACCAAGCCAAGTGCAGAAAGTCAGCTCCGGCCATCCGGCATCCATCACATGCATCATCTGAGCTAAGCCCATATCTACGCAGGCGGGCAGGAGTACAGTGCGCCCTGTAAAGGAAGTTCTCCATGTCAGGGGCTTCAAACCCCTCCCCCCCCTTAGAAAACAGCAAGATGATAGTGTCCCAAGGGATACGTGGTTGTCCCTCCACCCACACTAAACGTATCAACTGTGTTTTCAGAGTATGAAAAAATGAGAAATTCAGCAGTATGGGGATGTTCAAGAAAAGATATATGAGCTCAGGCAAAATGACAATTTTTATTAGGGTGATGCACCCTCAAAAAAACTGCAGGAAAGATATCCACTGAGTGATGCGATCGGTCAGTGCAGAAAGGGCTCTGCCATAATTGGAACATATCACTTATTCCCTGTCATGGGAGATCACAATGACCAAGTAAGTGAGTGAAGTCCAGTACCACTGAAGCAGAAAGTCTGGGGTGAACAGCTCAGTGACTGGTGTGAGGGGAAAGAAGTGCGGTTTTCCCGCTTAATTTGAACTCCCAATAGGCTCCTGAATCGGACAAACTCTTGCAGAATATCATTTAGACTAAGATACGGGTCGCAAAGATAGAGAGTCCTATCATCCGCATAGAGGGAGATTAACAGATGAAGACTAGGGTATCACACGGCAAGGGCATGATAGTGATGTCACAACTTAGCGGCCAATGGCTCAATTGTTAAGGCAAATGTCATGAAAAGGGACAACCAGTTGTCAAGTACCTTTGCTAAGATTTTAACATCACAATTAATCAAAGACAGTGGTCTATAAGACTCACATTGGTCTGAAGGCTTACCCGGTTTAAATAGTGTAATAATCAGGGCTTCGCGCATGGAAGAAGGGTGCTGCCCCTCCATCTTTGCTTCATGAAAAACAGAAAGCAGTGCCAAGAAGCCCAAATAAGTCTTGTAGAATTCTGCTGGTAGCCCATCAGGCCCTGGCACCTTCCTGGCCTGCAACTGCTGTATCGCCTCCCTGACCTGAATTAAATCTTGATCAAGGAAATTTCATGGCACATCACTGAGCCAGTTCAGTGCCACATCTTCCAGGTATGAGCTCACCTCAATGGGGTCCCCTAGCCGTGAAGTGTAAGAGGATTTGTAGTAGGACAAAAAGATCTGGAGAATAGTAGGAGTATTCATATACAGCTGATCACTCTCATCCTGAACACACAAGATGTTGTTAGCCGCTACTGGGCACCCAATCATTGCTTTCCCCATATGCTCCAGCCATAGCATATTACCCACAAAACAGGCAATTTCTATTGACTGATCTGTGAAACTCTGGCAATACAATTTTCAATTGCTGCACCACCAGGGGGTCTGCATTATCAGCCAGCCGAGTCTCAAAGCACTTGTGTTCCATCTCCAACCAGGACAAATGATCTTGCAGGGAGTGCAGTACACCTCTGCCCTTGGCGAGGCACAGAACGCAGATGGTGAACTTAAGTGCCAACCAAAGGCACAGAGCCAACATTTCCTGCAAAGAACTCAGAAATATCCTGCCTAATCTCTTCCTTGAATTGGTGGTCTGGGAGCATGCATTGGTGGTCTGGGAGCATGTACTGGGAGAGGTGCCAATTAGCACCCAGGGGCGTCTGAGTTGATATAGACAGCATAACTACCACTGGGGACTGGTCGGAGTAGGTACAGGCCAGATGGGTGACCTCCTGCCCCAAAGACCCCACCTTCCAGGAGACCGACCAAGAGTCCAGGAGGGACCAGATCCTGTGTACCCCAAAATGAAATGTGCCTTTGCAGGCATGTGGGTGGTGTAATCTCCATGTATCTGGCAGGTCCTGGTCCCCAATGATATCATGAAGGTGGCAGGGGCCACTACTGTGGTAGGTGGGCAGCACATGTCTGCGGCAAGCGCAGTATTAAAGTCACACCCCCACAGAAGTAGAGACAGTTCTAAAGATATAACTTGGCCCCATAGACAGTCAAAAAAAAAGTGGGGTTATCTTAGTTGGGACCATAGCTATTTACAATGGTAATAGCATATGAAAGCAGTTTACCCCACATGATTGTGTAACGGCCTTGGGGACCACTCAGGGAACCCAGAAGTACATACAGGATTCCTCTACAGATCAGTGTGACAGTCCCATGAGCATAGGAGGACTAGGAGGAAAATTCACTGTTGGAAGCCCATTTCACTGTGAAGGACGTGCCGGTAGAAGAGGCCAAATGAATCTCTTGTAGTTATGTGGGTACCATCCCTATCCAGATTTGATAAAATGTGTCAGCGCTTATGCTGGTCTCCCAACCTGCAAATGTTCCAGGTGATGCATTTGTAGGGCTATTGAGGGCTGGTGTGATTGTAACAACTCATCACGCTCAGGTTAAGGTGTCAAGAGGGAAGGAGGTCAGGCACACAGTAGGTAATAAGTCAGTAGCCATAAGGTGGAAGCACTGTAAAGCGAGAAAAATATCATATTCATTACAGAATATAACCTTAGAAATTAACTCCCCCTCAACACTGATGACCCAATCCGGTCAGGAATACACTACCACCCACCCTATGTATCCCAAAACTAAAAATTGAAAAACAGTACATCCTATTAATCCAATACACAAAGAACAATGAAAATAAATCAGACAACTGTTACAAGGGGTAACCTGCATGGTACAGCCAGAGAGTCAACAGGGGTTCATTCTCATCAATCCAAGAGTGTCTGGGGTAATCAAGCAGGTCCTTACTGAGATGTAGTAAGGACTATGGCAGAGACACCAAAATGGAAGTTGAGTTGTCCATAGGAAAATGCATAACAGAGAGCTGGCTGAGAGTAGTCTGGCATTTCTTAGGTCTGAACAGATTTACCCTCTGAAGTAGAAGGAAACTAATGATTGCCCCACATCAGCAGATGGAGAAGAGGCACGCAGTGAATTGTCAGGGGACCCCAAAACCAGGTCTCAAATAGGGTGTTTACGTAGAAAATCAGAAACGTGCCGAGGGTTATTAAAGAAGTGAACCGTGCCATGTACTGATATCCAGAGGCAAGTAGGATACAACATGGCATACGGAATGGAGGCCTGCCTTAGCTTCTGATTAACTGGAAGGAATTTGAGGCCTGCCTCCTGGATGGCTGCTGTGTAGTCAGGGAAAAGAGTAATTTCTTTACCACTGAAGTGTACCAAGCATTTTTCCCTGGATATGCGAAGTGCAGTATAGCAGTTGTGGAAATTGAGGAGTCTAGCGACTATCTGGAGTTCCAGCAGAGGTCGGGCTGCCAAGGTCTGGTGTGCACGTTCAAGACTGAGGAGTTTCAAGGAGAAATCAGCACCAAACAGGGTAATAAGCATCTTCCCCACACATTCTTCCATCTTGCCTGTATTGACTCATTTCAGCACACCCAGAATATGTAGATTATAGCAGTGGGACCACACCTTTAAGTCCTCGTTATTTGCCGTGATGACCTTGAAACAATATCTTCAACCGCCGATATACGCTCCTCAGCCTCCTGGAACCATCCATCGTGCTTCTCCAATTTGCATGTGATGGCGTCCACCATACTGCACATGGAGTCCCTTTTTGTTTTGATGGAGCTCAAGCTTTGCTCCATCGCTAATAATAGGGTTTTTATGCCAGCACATAGTTCAGAGGATGTGCCAGCAGAGTCCAATTTGTCAGTGCCAGCTTCAACAATCCACAAAGCCCAGCGGAAGTCAAAACTGAGTTTAGCATGATGGCTGTCAGATTTTTCCATTGTAATGTAGAGCATGGATCTCCGGGGAGGGGTGGGGGGGTGTAGTGGAGTAGGAGTAAGATAGGCAGTAGCCTTTAGAGGATGGGGTGCAACTGGTATCAGTACAAGCTACAAAAGTCTGATGGAGTGGAGGGTCAATCATCAGAGAGGATCCGACCTTGCCACTCCTGATGACACAGACCCAGACACAGGAAGGAACTAGGAGAACAGTAGCTGTAACATGTGCAGAAGGCGGGAAAGCCAGATACATTGAGGCCCCAAATCCAGTCGTACAACCACCACCACAGACCGGGAACCTTAGAGCGAGACCCAAAGCTACATCTGCCCAGGCTGGACCACTTGCATCTGTCGATGAAGCCTCTGCTCTTCTGGGGGTCAACTGACAAAGCCATAAGGCTGTGCTTACTCCCACTTAGCACAGCAAGGCGATGGTACAATGGTTTTGAAGGAGGGGACCAGGTCCCGTCTCACCCCCAATGGTGTGTCACGTATGGGGGGGGGCACCAGCAGACATCAGGACTCAAGTAGTCCAAATATGTTGGTGAACAAAGGCAGTGCAAATGGGTGCACAGATAGGTAATAGGACCAATAACAGTGAGGGGGCCCAAAAAGTCAGCAGAAAGGTAGCAGTAGAAGCTCTCCTGCCTCCCACAGTCGCGTGGGCTCTCATTATTCTAAATGAGACTACTGGATTTCTGGGTAGCAGGATCTATAACGGCGTGGGGGACTGAGTCTGACCCACGTGTAAAGAACTCTGTCACCCTAAATCCGTTTTTTGCTCCGGCTAACTAGCAGTGCCTCATTTCTCCCATGTGGAAGGAATGATTTGGCAGCCGAGCGCATTACATCTTTGGAACTTCTCAGGGAAGTTGTGGTTACTCAGATCCAAACCAACTCTCTTATTTCCAATATGATCTCATATACAAATGACAAAGACAGTATAAGTTTTATATAATGTTTTAATAAAACGACTGTATTTTAGATATTAAGGCGTGAGCCGCAATAACCAGAACGATACAACACAGTAGGATTGAAATAGTCACCAGGAGAGTAAAACATAAGAACAAAGCTATCATATTGTCTAACAGTTTCTACACTCCCTCTGCTTGTTCTATTTAGAGCACAGCATGTTAAGCTTCTAGCTTGCCTATTAGAATCACTGTGGAGACATCAGCCCTCATACCTGAGCAAAAACCTGTGATCTTGGTTCAGCATCTGCAACGAGGCAGTCAGCGTCTAGTTGTGGTTCCCTGGTCGGAATCTCCCTCTCACGTGTATTGGGACAAGGAAGTGATTTTATAACTAACATGTCATCGTGATCACACAATGTCCCTATGCAGGAATGCCAAGTCTAAACTCTTACCACGTCTATCGGCAATGTACCAGACTGTATCCTTGACTGAAGCACAGAGTAAATATGTTATGGAGAACTCCAGTGCTGAAGTAGGCAAAACAGTGTGATATGAATAAAAAAACAACACCGTAGAACTGGCTATTTGAAAAATAACAGTACGAAGCCTAATAAAAAGCATGTAGAGCAAAGTGCACAGAGGCTCTAAGCTGTCAGCAAATGAATAAAATATATTCAGGGCAAAGTGCACAAAGGCCTAAAGCCTGAAGCTAAAGCGCAATGAATACGTAAAACTAACCACACTACACCACCACCAAGCACCGCGTCTCTTCAACAGCAGGGGGCACAAACAGACTATGGTCCCACACCAGCTCTGTCTCGTCCCACCTGTGGAGAAGGTACACCTGTGAGGCAGGCGAGGATAATGCCACTGGAATGAAGGAGAGTACAGTGATTTCCCAGGGCCCAGCATCAGTGGCGATGCAGTGACCTGATGGTCACAGTCTCCAAAGAGAGCATGGGGAAAGGGCGTGAGCCCAAGCAGCAGGAACATACAGAGCACACCCTCATAGGCACAGACAGCAGCACATCAGGCCCATACTGCAAATATGGCTCTGCCAAGTAGCCACCTTCGTTCTGCCATCGAGGCATCAGGGGGCTCCTGGACTGCGGGAGCAAGCCACCAAGAAGAAAGAAAACACTGCCTCCAGGCCCCAATCACCCGCTGTCAGCTGCCATTTCAAATGCGGTCACCGGGGCCACGGTGCGGCGATCACCAAGGTTTGCAGCCTGTATGGGAGCCAGACTGGGCAAACTGCAACAGGGCAATAACCTCAAAGTGGTGGCACCCCATAGGGCCTCACAGCATGCTCAGGGAGGCAGGATGTTGGCGGAGTATGTCCCTGGACTGCAAAAGCCTCACTAGAGTTCAGTCATCTTGTGCACCAGAATTCTGCCCTCTCGCCCCCATAAAATTGCCTATCTGTGGTTCTACTGATTCGATTTTTGTCACCTTAGTCTCAAATAATTTATTACATTTTTTTATCTATTTTTCTACGCTAGAGTAGGTTTGTTCTTGTGTTGTGTTTTCACTTTATTACTGTTTCAACTGTTGCATAAATTTTTTACACATTGTTTCTATGTTAAGCCTGACAGCTTTGTGCCAAGCTACTAGAGGGTTGAGTCCAGGTTAATTTGAGGTTTGCGTGTGTTTTAACCCTGACAGGGACTGTGGTTGCTGCTCGAGTAGGGTTTCACCCCCTCAGCCAGTAACCCAACTACCTACAGGTTCTTGCATGTCAATCGCCTCAACCCCCACTTTGACAGGTGCAAGGTTGCCATGCTCCTGGTCACGAATGGTGGTGTGCAGGAGGAGAATGAACCTCTCCACAACCTCCTTTCTTCCAAAGAGCAAGATGGGTCACTGGATGGTGACAACCTCACCCCTACCGTGACTCTAGAGCAACAGAATAACAGTCACCAAGGGAGCGGGCAGTTCGCCTTTCTCTTCTCACAAACCCCAGGGCTCATTACATCGTGTACACGGTATATTGACACTGCGGACAGTATGCCTGTGAAGAGTAATATCTACAGGCTATCTGACTGTGGGAGCCAGCATAAAGGATAAAGTCCCCCGGTAGCAGTAATTGAGCCCTCATGAAGCCCTTGGTCTAGCCCAGTGTTGGTGGTCCCCAAGGCTGCCTCACTAGATTGTACCCCCAACTCAAGTTCTGTGTAGACTACCAGATCTCAATTGTATTTATATAGCGCTTACTATCCCTAACAAGGTGCCAAAGTGCTTTTTGGCAAGTAACACCCTACTCCGGAACCCAAAGGGACTAATGGTGGATTAGTGTAGGGAAATATGAGTATAGTATTATTAGTAGTAGTATAGGGAAATATGAGTTAATTTGAGCAGTGATCATGTGAGTCTGTTAGTTGAATTGAGTAGACTAATGGAGGGATATAAGAGGGAAGACTCTAGAAACTGTTAATTGGGAGATCATAGTAGTAAGATGAGGTTTGGGATGAGTAAAGGAGAGATGGAGGAGGGAAGAGTCTGTAGAAAGGGATGAGGGAGATCATAGTAGTAAAATGTGCTTTGGGATGAGTTAAAGGAGAGTTACATGAGGGGAAATTTAGTAGGGTTGTCTGAGGGTGGGGTGAGCCAGGAGAGATAGAGGAGGGAAGGGTTATTTTGGAGACCATAGTAGTAGAATAAGGTTTGGGGTGAGTCAGAGTGGAGATAGAGGATAGACAGAGAGGTATAGAGAGAGAATAGTGCATTGAAGACAGTGATTTTTTTTTAAACTTTTTTTTCTCTTGTACAGTACAACTGAAGTAAAAGACTAAAGGAATAAATATACGGATACATGATTACATAGAAAGGGAATATATGGATATCTATTTGGCATATGAAAAGTAAACTCAATCATCACATTATCAGCCACATTCAATTCTTAATGTCCTAGGTGCAGTCTACTCAGAAACCCATAATTGTTTGCAATTTGTGTTCCTTTTTGTTCCAAGCGTTGGCAAAGCTAATCGGTATGGCTTTAATGTGCAAAAAATCATTTGTGAATGGCTGTATTTACAAGCCTGAGAATATTAATGTGTGTTTGTTATGTCATAATAAGGGAGTGTTAACCAGTGTCAACTTGCCATGTGGTAGAACTGACACAGTTTGGTGGCTGTGGTTAAGACCTGCCATCAGGTTTGAGGCATAAGGCTTCATACAGGCTGAAGGGAAGGGTGAGCATATGCTCTGCAGCTTTGAGCGGCTGGGCCGTACTTAAGAAATAAATATTTCAGTAAGCTGTGAAATATAGCACATACATCCTCACGGCCGAGTTTTTTTTAATCATTAAGTGCTGTAGTTATAAGCTACATCTTATTTCCCAAACTGTGTAAATTAAAATTAATTAGCTGGATTATTATTTGAAAGCTGATATGCAGGTTAAATAAATAGGAATATAAAAGGTTGATCAAGATTGTTTTAAACCCAGCAATATTGTTTCTCATCAGTGGGGGTAGTTATTAAAGTACAGGCCACCTTGGCATTATATTTCAGTTCCAGACTCTGGTGCACTAAGGGTAGCAATCTGAACAGTGCTGGCACAAGGGTATCTCACAAGGGAGTCCAAAGCAGGTCCATGACAAATCTTCAGGATATCTATATGAAATAAATATACTTACATTTAATCTAGATTATTGCATCTAGTTACATTTTCGTTGGGAAGCCTAAAACATATTATGGAGTCGGTCCTTCTGTTTGCCATTAGACAGCCCTGGTGGATAAGGTGGCACAGTTGCAGGATGAAGGCAGTATATGCAGAAGGTCATGCCCAGGATATGTTACGTTATGCCTATTTGTATAGTGTGCTAATCACCCATAGGGGCATCCAGGCGCAAGGTTCTGCCTTGTGCGCCAGTGTGGCGGCCTGCCCAGGTGTACAGAAACAGCACGCTAGGACTGTGTTGGTTCTTTGTGTAATGTGTGCCCACCTCCATTCTGGTGAATGACTGTGATTAGCAGCCCCTGGTGATTTAATGCCAGCGTTCCTCCGGCTGGTGAAATGCACCTTTAATATATGCTGTGTGTGCAACCAGGTGAGAGTTACGCCTGGTTATATGTGGGATGGGGGGAGACCCCTGGAAGTCTGCCACCTGTAGCCCTCCTCAGGATCTTTCCTGCTCTGGGCCACCAAATCACTCAGCCTGAGGGCTACTTAAAAGGCAAGAGTAAATGCCACCTTGAATAGGATGACCTCCCCCGGAGAGCTACATATGCCTTTAAGAGACCCTAAGATGGTGGTCAGCTTAACCATATCAATGGGGTGCCTAGAGTCCGTTCTGGCCCGTCAAGTCACTGCCAACCTTCAAAGCCCTCTTCACCAGGAAAGATTTAGTTCCATCAGGGAGCCCAAGTATTTGTGCGAAGAAGGAAATTGTTGTGGTGTGGCGCTTGGCACAAGTGACTGACCAGCCCTTGCCTTTAAGTGCCCCCGTGAATGCTATGACTGAAGGTGCTGCAGACCAATCAGATATCCCTGCTCGCCCCAGGAACTCAGAATAAACATGAAATGCATCTCTCAAAGGCCCACCTGGTCCTGGGCATTAAACTGGGGCCATGAGGTCTGGTAATCTTGGGCACCAATCTGCCACAGATGCTCTGGGAAGGACTTAGGGAATTCCTCTGCTCCTGGATGGTGCATCCTGAAAACCTGTATCTTAAAATGGGATTAAGCATCAGCTGCATTGTTTAACACACCAGGTACATGCTTGGCTCTAAACAGCACAATCACAAACAAAGGAGCACAATCTCCTTCAGAACCCTGAGAATCATTCTGCATTCCTCAGCTTCTTGGTTGATACACTTTACCACTGTCATGTTGTCAGACCAGAAAACCACTGATTGATAGTGAAATTGCTCAGGGTAAACGGACAAAGCCACGAGGATCAGGAACAGCTCAAGAAAACCAATATTGGTCACCAACCTAGACTGCACCAAGACTGCACTCATTTCTTGGGCCAGCGCTGTGCACACCATGCAACCCTAAAGATGGCTGGTTTTTACAGTGGGAGGAGTCCTCATTGCCTGTTCCCGGGACCATCAGCCCTTCCTTAAAACCCTCATACAATTTCTGAGCAGCCACCTTGTTAGTATAAGTATTGAGCAAAGGAATCATTGCCATTAAGTAAACTGGGGAGGGAACATATCCAAATTCCAAGTTGTCACACCTGCTTCTTGATGCCCTTTTCCTTGGACTTTTTATAACACTTGGATTCCGGAAGGGAAGCCAGACCACAGAACTAACAGCAATGTTTTAATCTACTGGTTCCAGGAGGTCGGTTGCAGGTACTCCGGTTGAAATCAAAACAAAGCCCTTTTGTGATTAGAGGGTCGCATAAATTATGCAAAAAAGAATAGAGAACTCTGGGTAGTTCCCAAGTTTAGGTGGAGAGCAGCTCCAATAAGGAGCACCCTGCAACACCAGCGACACTCTAGATTTGCTCAACTCAAATGTCTGTATATCTAGCAAAGTTTTTAAGCATAGGAAAATCTTTTCCTGTACAAATGGCAAAAGACCTAAACCTTGGAACTACCCAGAGGTCTCTCTTCTTTTTTGCACTCCGGTTGAAATCCCAGCAAGCTCCATTCCTTGACCCCCGTCGGGCCACTGACAGACTCTCACTCTCCCCAAAAGGACTGACCCATAGTACTTTGTGGCTGACTCATACATCAAAGCCAAGTGATTATATCCATCTGATCCCATCCCAGGGGGGGCCTACTGGCTTTAATCCCCTATCATGAGCACCCACAATCCTGTTCTGATATCAAGCCAGCTGTGCTCCCAGATCATTGAAATGCTCTGCCAAGATGGCTTGATAGATTGAAAAACCTTTGACCCAATTCACCAAAGTCTTGTCAACTTTCTTCTTATGTGCCCAATGGGGCCATTCCCTAGAATGTGCACATTCCTTACAATGCTTAACCTCCTCTTTCTCAGACTTATCCACAAGCAGATCAAAAATGTCAGTGTAGACCCCTTTCCATATTTTTTCCTTCACCTCCATTGTCACATGCAAACCCAGTTGCTCATGCTCAGAGTGAATATCACCCAAACTCATAGGGGATAAAGGGGACCCAGGACCTGTAGTCGCCCCCCATGGGCAGGGGCAGACATCACCATAGCCACCGCTCCCCCCAGAATGGTCAAACTCACTGAAGTGCTCGATGCAGCTGGCAGTTGGCTCAGAGGCTGCAAAGGAGCCCCACCAGCCTGCGGGGCCTGACCCCCCACTGGCGCTGCTGAGGTAGCAGGGGAGACCTTATCAGCCCAACCTTTGGGCCTGAGCCCAGTCACGGTCCCCTGTGGTCCCTGACCGTCCTTTCCACCACCCAAGTGAGACATTAGGTGTTATGCTTTCTCCATAAGATCGCCTTCACCAACACCTGCCAAGACGCCCCCCACCAGTGCAGCAAACAGCATTCCAACCTGCAACAGCCATGGTAACACTGACGCTAAATCAGTCACCAGGTCCTGCTGGACATATCCACCTGTAGAGGTCACCTCTATAGGCATACCAGCACACATATTTTGCACAAGGCCACCAGTCACCTCCAACCCAGTGACCATCATGGAAGTACCCTGCAAAACCACCAGGTCAGAACTACCTGCAGCTAGGACTGAGGCTCCAGGCGCAACCCCCAAAGACAGGACTGGTGCATTCGCAGCATCCAGCTGCACCATCACCTGAATAGTAGCATCTGGGGCCAGGGTCAGACCCACCAGTGCCACCAACAAATGGTTTGAGTCCCCTCAACGCCCTTGGTCACTTGCAGCCTGCCCCTGTAGGTCCTTCTTACGCTTCCCTTGCTTACGATTTCTCTTTGTGACTTGGGGAATGCCTCTCTGGGGGGCACTCCTGCCCTCCTGCGTTTCTCCGCCTGCACCCTGGACCCCTCAGATGGCTGTGGCTTCAATGACGCAATGGCCTAATCCATAGCATCCATCCTATGCATCAATGCTTCTAACAACACCTCAGTCTGGGATCGATAAGCACTATGTTGCCCACTTGCAGCCATACTGATCTACCTAGCCATGCCCAGACAACTGCCACAAAGGGCAAGACTATCGTCAACAAAATCACTATAGCCACCAACAAGAACCCGCCACACTGCTATTTCAAGGCACCGGGAAAAAATTGCAGTTAATAGCAATAGCTCAAAGTAACACTGTCCCACAGCTCCAAGAAAGGGGGAGCTATCTGTAATGAATGAATGAACAATTAAGGAACACCAAACCCAAACAACCAAGTCAGCCCCACAAACCCCAGACCACTGTAAATGCACCAGCATGGGACTGGCAATGCCTCAGGCTAATGCCTGCTTCCAAACACCCCTGCCTGACTGCCCAAACGTAATACTCATTGCAACCACCCCTGCCTGACTTTAGCAATTGCCTCCACTCCACTATATTCCCCAGTGTATCAAAACAAAAGGCAACAGGCTTCCTAACTTTCCAGGGTCAAAACTCCCAAAAAATGCTCAGAATTTGCCAAGAAAAAAACATTTATAATTAGCCCCCTGCCTCACCTTCAGCACCAGGGGCCCTGCTGGAGCCACCACTGAGTCAAAACTCAGGTCAGGTGAGCAGAGCTCAAACCTGTGCTGCCCTCAGGCAAGATGCCACTGGGCTGCTGAAGCGATTTTGTCCCTCGACATGCAGAGCGCGAAGCGGAGCGTATCTTTAACACCTGCAGGAGAAAACACAAGAACAAACTAACTGTGCGAGTCCAGGAGCGTAGAGAGAAGATTATCATCTTGAAGTCAGTTAACGGGAGAAAAGACTCGCTCACCAAAAGCAAACCCCTTTTATGGGTGGGGCCAAAGTGGACCTTATGTTCACAGGGGCTGTGCTGGCGCTTAATCCAATCCCTTTACCTCATGTTACGGGGTTCGGAGGCGCATTGCGCCCCCACCCCAACACAAGGTGCTCGGCGTGGACCCACCATATGTGTGGGCTCCCCAATGTACGGGAGCCCTGTGCATATTGTAGATTTGGTGCTGGTGATTTCTTCACGCCAGTCTGTTCAGCTCCACCCAACAGAGTATGTACTACAAGCCATTACATTACCGACAGCTCCTGGAACACTCAACTGCTTCGATGCTGAGAGAAGAAAACAGTGGCGGGGCAGAGAAAGGCAGTGAGAGAAGGGGAGAATGGAGGGTGCTAGGGTTAGAGCAGAAAGGGTAAAAGAAACAAAGCAGGAAGGATAAAAGGTGCATAGAAAGCAAATGAGAGGAGAGGGACCGGGTGAAAGGGCGTAGAACGTAGAGCAGGCAAGATAGTGTGCAAGGATAGAGGAACCAGGGAGAGAATGGACAAGACAAGCGTTGGCAAAGTCAATAGGTTTTGCTTTAACAGGCAGCGCAATTGGCATATCCCATGCTTCTTGAGAGAGCTTGTCGGGGGCACAGAAAATAGCAGGGTGAGAGATAAACAAACACATGTGCTCTACCAAACTGTTGGTTGTCAAAAAAAAAAAAAAAACAGCTCATGAGTTATACAGTTGAAGGATAAAACTAATTGAATCAGAATACTGTGAATCGTTAATGCTAGTCACAGACAAACAGAACAATAGGGAGAAACAACACTGAATCAAGACAGCGTTTGATATGGACAACAAAAGCATCCAATCACAAGCAAGTGTTTGATTCAAAGTACGTTATGGATTGAATACAATTAATCTGCCTGTTCAGACTTGAAGCAGTCTTTCCCCAAGACCTAAAAAAGTCAACAGGGGTAGGGTGGGTATCATAGGGTGTATAGTAGGGGAGCATAGAGGGTAGTTAAGAGTGTCCATAGTGTGGGAGAAAAGGAAGAGAGTGGGCAAGAAAAGGGCAGCAGGTAGACCGGCTTCAAGAAAATTCAGTCACTAACACTGACGCTCACCCCATCCCCCGAGCTGATGTGCTCACTGATTGCTGAGGAGCTGCCAAGTTCCTCAGCATGTGTGATATGATGTCTGGGTACTAGCAGATACCCTTAATTGAGAGGGGCAGAGAGATCTTCATTCTCTACTCCAGAAGGCTTCTAACAATTTTGGGTGATGCCCTTCAGGTTGAAGAACTCCACTACCTCCTTCCAGATGCTGGTCAATCAGGTCCTGGCTGGGATGGAGGACTTACCCAAATGACATTGCATCTTCAGTTTTAGCTTGGAGGACCACCTTTGTCACCCCTGGAAAGTGTTTCAAACTCTTCAGAGACCAGGTCTGACGATTAAGGACAGAAAGTGCTGATTAGGTTCTGTGGTCTACTTGGGTCACCAATTGGAAGGGAGCAAGGTATAGCCCTTCAGGTGAAAGTTCAAACCATTCTGGCTTGGAATCCCACCCCTCAAAGTCCCAGACAGAGGTGAGGGCCTTCTTCCTGGGCCTCACTGGGTACTACAGTAGATTTGTTAAGAGGTATGAAGCCATTGTTGCTCCCTTGACAGAGCCAACTTCGAAGACCCAGTCAGACAGGTGATCTGGACAAAGGCGTTCCAGAACGCTTTTGACACCCTGAAGAAAGCCCTGTGCACAACACCCATGATCAAGGCCCTTGATTTATCCCAAGAATTAATTGTGCAAGCAAACCATGGCATAGGAGCCATACACTCACAACTAAATGAAGAGGGCCTAGATCAACCTGTAGTCTTCATCAGCAGGAGGTTACAGGAAGGGAAAAGAGGTGTAGTGCAATAAGAAAGGGAAGCATTTGCAGTGGTCTTGGCACTGAAGAAGTTAAGACCATACCTGTTTGGAGCTCGCTGCTGAGTTCAGAAAGACCACATACCTCGCATATGACTAACGGAGATGAGAGGCGAGAATCCCAAACTGTTGATTGGTCCATCTCCCTATAGGAAATGGACTTTTTGGTGGAACACAATCCTGTAAACTGATCACACCACTGCTTTCAGCTGGTTGAACACATGTTGGGCCTGACATCCTTGGTGCGGTTTCCCCCAACTTTTTGCCTTCAATCTTTCTGCTTTTGCTGAATTCATTTTTCCTGGCCTTGGGACTCTGTGCGCTTTACCACGTATTGTTCTCGCTCTCCTTTAAATGTGGTATATCTAGTTTATACACAATTGATGCATTCAGTTTACTTGTATGTCACTAGCAAAGTTGAACTGCATGAATCTAGGCCTGGAAGTTAAATGCTGCTTGTCGGGCCTGCAGCACTCATTGTGCCACTCACTTAAGTACTCTTTTAAACATGTCCCATGGCTGCTATTGCAGCCTGTGTCTGCAGTTTAAAATTACCGTTTCCACGTGGCACGACAGACCTCTTGCCAGGCCCAAATTTTTTCTGTTTAATACATATGTCACACCAAGGGTAGGCCCTACACAGTCCAGAAGGCAGGGTGCAGTGGACAGTGACTTTTAGTTGTACATGTTCTGGTAGTGAAATAGTTCTAAATTAATTTTTCACTACAGTGAGACCTATCTCTCCCACTTGATTACATTGGGGTAACCTTAACGCATATAGTAAGTGCTTTCTTTTGTTTGGAAACAGATAGGGATATCAAGTGTGGACTCAAATGACGTGTAACTTAAACACCCTCTTTAATGGTAAAGTTGGATTTTAAGTCACAATTTTGAAAATGACACTTTTAGAAAGTTGCCATTTTCTTGTCCTAATCATTTGGTTCCTGGTGCCAGTGTCCTGGGTCACAAGAGTGTGAATAACTTAGCTGTTGGTCTTCGGGTAATCCCCTCAAACTGTGAGGCAATAGGGGACTAGCTTTTGGCATGATGGCACCCTGCCAGGATGGCTCAGGCGGGGCTGTTGCCTTTCCCACCTACATTTCAAAGGCCTACCTTCAGCACACACAAAGGAACCTGGCTAGCCTTTTATCACCAAAGATATCCAGGAGCCTTGGCTAGGGAATACCTTTACAGAAGCAGGTGTGGGGTAGTCTAGAAGATTCCCTCATTTCAAAGACTGACAGCAGATATAAATATTGGATCCTCAGAACACTTTCACTACACTTCTGGACATTAGGGAAGAAAGACTGTCTGGTTCCCCAGAGGACTGTCCTGCTGCTTAAGGCTTGCCCTGCCTTGTCCCCCGAGGACTGCCCTCTTGCTTGAGGTCTGCCCTGCTCTGTGAGATGGAAGAATGGACCTGTTCCATTTTATCCCAGGCTATCTGAGTGGCTCCAAGGGTCAGTTGGCTGACCTCCTGTTTTGAGCTGCAGGGACACAACAAGTTCTAGAGGCCTCCCTGCAACTGCCCAGCTAACCTGCTGCAACTCGACCTGCTGGCCTCTACTGGAATGAGTTCCTGATCCCTAAGAGATGCCTCCCCAGGTCCCGGATCCTTGGCTGACATCATTGGAGCTCCCACTGTAAAGAAAGGAGAAATCCTAAAGTTTTGGGCTCTTTGCAAACATGATGACCACCAACGAGAAGCTCTGATGAACCCGACTCTTTGAAGACGCTACCGATGACCGACAATGCAAGATTTGCATGAATCTCCAGAAAAAACCATCCGCGACACCCAACAGCATCTTCTCACTTTGGCAAAAACCATCTGCTATGTCAGGCCTGCTCTTCCTGCTGCAGCGTGATCATCTGCAATGCTCTCCCTGCTCCTCACAGCCTCCTCCACCATGAACAGAATTCTTCGTGCTGGACTCTAAGTAGGAAACTTTTTCATCAGAATTAACCTAGTCCTTTGATCCATCCCGTGCTCCAACATGGTGAGCTTGAACCTGAGACTGTTCCCCAGTCTAGCAGGACCAGATGACTGTGAGTGGCGCTTTTGGCTTTTAGGACTATATCCACCTAAAACACTGGAATTCAGTATCTCCGATTCTACTGAATGGAGTTTTGTCTTTTTGGTCTAATTTTATTTATTAAATGTGATCGATTTTTTTAAACTAGTTTGTGATTTTTTTCATGTTGTATTTTCATTTTATTCCTGTCTGTGTGCTGCATAAATACTTTACACTTTGCCTCTAAGTTAAGCCTGACTGGTTTTGTTCCCTAGCCACCAGAGTTTTAAGAACATGTTAAGTGACTTTTGTGGTTCACCTTAACAAGGACTGTGGTTGTTGCCTGAGTGGGACTTCTACCCCCCTTAACCAATAACACATTTTCTTACAAAGGCCAATAGACTGAGAAGGATTTTCCCATCTGGTCGTCTGTTGAAGATTTTCTGGGGATGTCAAGATGGGCAAAGATCCTAACTGCACCCATTTCTCTCTCAGAACAATGCATTGTAACAATAATATTGCTTGGGACCAGCGGATGACTGAGTTAGGCCAGGTGGGTGCCCTATCATATTTCATGGCTAACGGGGCTTCTTAAAGTAGCCCTTTTGATTCAGTTTGTTGTAGAAGCATCTCCCTTTCACGTTCCTCCTGCACTGGTCAGGTTTTACCGCTCAACCTGAAGTTTTAGGTGCTTAAACTAATGACCTCACATTATGTCCTGAACAGGTTCTTATGCTGGGACTGTCCAGAGATCTCTATCTTATCAGGGCCTATATTCACAGGTGTGTCTCATTTGAAATTTAGTACACCGTAAATTGTCTTTGAAATATGGGATTCAATATTTCCCTATCAGCTTCTGTTGGGTTCTTTGGGTTTTGTTGGTTTTACCCTTAAGGTAAATCGGGCAACTATTCACCCTTTTTAACAGAAGAAACCTGGGTAATACAAAGATTTACACTTATGTACAAGTGTAGGTTTGCAGCATTTTGTAAGTCACACACATTCCTAGAAATATCAACAGAAAGATGTGTCATGCACAGGCTTCCGTACACATTCCTGAGAAGGTTATGTGACATTCCCAGTGGGATACTATTTCTCGTGTTCAGATCTCTGCAGCAGAGAGCTCCATATATGGGGATTGGATCCCTTGTGCAAGTACAAACGTTTTCAATTGTTGTCCTGCATTGCAAAATACTTTTTACCATGGAGAAACTCTCTAAACTTAACCTCCAGAAAACCTGGGTGTGATCCATTGCCCTTCTCATCCTGGAGGGGGAGTTACATCAGCCATTGACCCTTTCATGGATGTCAGGGTGAGAGGGAAGTATTTGAATGCCGACAAACAGCCATGTCTGTGGGTGTAAATAAACTTCCAAGGCTAACCATGCTGTGGGACATCAACTCCCCATGTCTTCAGGGTGATTTACAAGTGTGGAGAACTCCGCACTTGTGCCAGAAGTCTCGACAAAATTAAATGGCTTAAGCCTGCCAGAAATCCCTTTGTGATTTCCTAAATAGGCATAAATACGGTACATTTCAATATAAACATATATACTATCAACTTTACCAGTGTACGCTTCTGACAAACACACTTTTTGGTTGAAATCACCTATGTGTGGATCTTGGTGTGTGCACATTTCTCAGGAGTGTTATTGATCCTCCAGTTTTCTGGATGTAGATCTTCTTTTGAGTCATAATTTTTGCTGAGGAAGTCAGGATGTTATATTACCCTCTATGTTTCCTCATATTAATTCTTCTAATGCAATTCGTCTCAATTGTTCAAAGAGAAATTATATTAATATGTTCTGAGCAGAATTCTTCAGGGAAGTTGATACTTAGCGTGTTTTGGTTCTGTCTGCAAATGGCAGCAGCCGTCCCTTCTTACCCTTTTTCGGAAAAATACTTTCTTTACTAAATATTTTAAATTAATGGAGCAACAAAAATATATAACAAAGTTGAAAAATAATCATCAGCATTTCATGGAGCAGAAACACGAAACTGATAATTGAAACATGAGTTGCAACCGTTTCCTGAGATAGAAAAGAACATTGTGAGGCATTAGCAGCTTGAGGTGAGTATCTCAGGTATGGCTGCACTGCGTTCCAAGGTACTGTCCTGTTAAATGATGTCTGGTGATTGCCGTATCCTGGATGGTTGAATAAAAAATAACAGTAACACACTGACCTCTATCGGATGACTTTTGTGGGCTGTGTCGAAACCTAACATGTCTGGCTTTGGTATCTAATCTAATCAATTAAGAATTGGGCGAGTGAGAAATGACCATACATACTGGTAATTCTCTCTATGACGAGTATCACTTTACCTATGTTTTTGCTGTCTGCTGCTTGCATCGTATGTTTGGAGTACACTTTATTTCTACAAATGCCTAGTAGCCCTCGGTGAACGCTGCATTCAGAACAATCACAGAAAATCTGAATGTATGAGTTACTTGTTCCCCACGGGTGTTTATTGGCAAGCGCACTGATGTTCAAGCATATTTGAACTGTAAGGCACTAAATAAATAAATGGCAACAATGAATTATGAATCCAATCTGAGAAAGGTTTACATTTTTTATGTAAATGAAAACGGCAAAGATTAAATGATCGGACTATTTCGGTGAATTTATTTCTAGGCAGGATTAACATTTTATAAACTGCTCTATTCCATCCTAAATGGAAAAGCCATCACCAAGGCTGCACTAAATCTTTCACAGGATTATTATTGGAAGATCTTGAATCGTGCAGCTTAACTCTGAGCTTGCCGTTTCTAGCCATCAGTAAAATCATCAACTTTACACTAATAAATGAGATCGTTATGCTTTGAACTAGAAAAAGGGGTTGCTAGGCAACAGCTTTGACATCAGCAACCTGCAACGTTTCCCACGTGAACATCCTCACTGGAGTCTGTCACAGCCCTTCCAGTTAAATGAAGATGTTCTACATTTATGATGAAATCACAACTGTTTTTAGAGAGTATCTGAACATTTTGGAGAGACGATTAAAACAGCAGTACATGTATAATAAAGGAATATACACCACTTTAATTCAGAAACGCTGGCATTTTATATGGAAAAGAGTTTACGACGTTACGAATCATAGAGACAAATTAGTTCGATGCCCGGAAAGTCCGTCTGAAATTGTTGGTGCTCATAAAAAACGTCGATGAAGACTGACGAAGAGGATAAGTCCATCAAAGCTCCTGTGTCATTTCAAAAGGAAATGTGCTATTGAACACAAATCCTTTGCAATTCAAGCATTCGAACAGTTTGCGTCCGTTTCGTTTTTTTTTTTTTTTTTTTTTTAAGAAAGGCTGCTTATTTGAATCATGCACTGTAGGCTCGCATTTCGATAAGGTTTCTTAGTGTTTTTTTTTTTTTAGCAAGAGGTAAGACCATAAATTGAAGTTTAATACCACTTTAATATCATTCATCCGAAATGTTCACAGCAACACTTCCTATAACAGGACAGTGTGATTTCCATGTTTATTAATATTCGGCTATGGTAAAGTGTATGTTGCGTATCTTAGAGCGAACTCAAATATTAATATAATTAGAATCTGAATGTATATATTATTCATGAATTTGGACTAAGGATGCATTCTCAATGTTACCTTAATGTAAGACGATGAATAGTGTCTCAATGTATCTTCCATTTCCATGCACGGGTGTGTATTTGTTTCATTGGGGGTGGGCGCTTACATTGTCTTGATGAATGTTTCACGTAGATTCTGTAATGTGCTGACAGTCATGCACAAAGGAAGGAGGCGAGTCAGTAGCACCAGACTGCTCTGTGTTTTTTCCCGTCGCGGAACAGTTTTGATGACCAGGGTGGACCTTTCCACCTACTCCAGAAAACCAATGGCGCCTGGGAGGCGGGGCCACACTGAATGTATATACTTAGTGTATGCATTTACTAAAATCAAAGGTTCTTGGCAAACATCAGAGCTAAAACAATATTGCCAAAGTGTGCACTTTAAGACATATCTTCAAATACATTTGAAGCTTTTAGTTTTACTGAGCGTTTGAAGGATCGCTCGGGAAACTCAATACTTCAACGGTTGCCGCAGTACTTGGGAACCGTTATTCCTATGAAGTTAAAAGTACATGCATGTGCTCATTAGATATTGTGTTTTTCCATTAGACAAATGGTGCCTATACGATGCACTTGCAATGATCGCACTGCAGGCCTAACCAGGGATGTCAAGATGACCCCCCACTTTAGGAGCTGGGGCGGCCTGAGCGTTAGCAACTAGGGCTGTGTAACAACGTATTTCAATTATTTACAGTTCCTTTACTTTGATCAGAGACACTGCTCTCCCAAGGAAACCTCATATGCTTTTTTGCAGGAGATTAGTTAATGTAGCTGTGGGGCGAGGGAGCACATGGAATAAGAGTGCACAAACGAGGGAAGGGGAAGGTAGTAGTAATGGATGGATGGAAGAATTTAGATATGGGTGAATGGGGAGATGGATGTATTAATTTAGAGGTGAAAGGATGGATTTAGAGAATCATGGCGAGGGAATGAATGGAGAGAAGGGTACATAGATGAACAGAGAGGAAAAAGAAGCTGGATGGAGAATATTTTGAATGGATGGAGAGAATGACGGATGATGGAAAGAAAACAGTTTGAGAGAAGGATGAATGATAAAAAGGACTGCTGGAAAAACAACAAAGAGCTTTGTATAGAATGAAGAAATTAAAGATGAAAAAGAGAAGGATGGAGAAGAACGAAAAAGACACAACCTGAAAGAAAGAGACTGAGAAGGAAAGAACTGCAAGATTCTGCTACGAAAAACTGCTGAGCTCACTTGCTCGGTAGGATATGATTTAAAGATGGGGCTATTTTATATCTCTGGCTACTCCCTTGGTTGCCTCCAATACAATGTCACTGGCTGTCCATAATTTATCTGTGTTCACGAGAGAGGTGGCATATGAAAGCACCAATGAAAAAGATACACTTGCTTTCGCTGTATCCCACAAATCTTTATTTTCTTTGCACTATGCCTCAGGAAAGGGCTCTGGCCTGCGCAAAATAGCCCGTGCCCTAAGAGGTTGGTGCATTCTACAACTCCCAATATATTCTGAGACTGCACTTCTGATCAGGCGGAATTCCGCAGAGTTACCTAAAAAATACACAATATTCTGCAGAGTTCAGCAAGAGGCATAATTCGGTACGTCGTGCTGCTGGCGCTGATTTTTAGCACCAGGAGCTTGTCCCATGTTGTACAATCAGCATGAACGGCACTACGCGGCATGCCAGAGGGCCTTCTTCTTTCTGCCACCGAGTAGATTTTCTACTCAAGCGGCAGCTTTCTCAATTCAAGCAGCAGTTTACTCAATACAAGCGTTAGCGACCTACCGCGGCCGCCTGCATTGAGAAATCTTGCTGGGAGGCAATCTAGCACTTGATTTTCCTGCTCGCCAACTTAACGTTGGCGAGCCGCCCGTAAGAAAAAAGCTCCCCCAGTTGTGGTTGGAAGATTTTTTTTCTGAAATTCTGTGCTCCAATTGGAGCACAGAGTGGGCAAAACTCCACACTCTCTGCCAGAAGAGCTGAGTTTACAGCCCAACCCTACTTCTTATAAGGAGTGTAAGACTGGCAGACAGATTTTCCCAGGCTCCAGTTAACTTTGTGAAGTCTGACAAATGTATATCCACAATTTCTGAAAGCCACTATTACTGTTTTGGTATACCATTAGTCCTACAGCAAATCAGGATCACAAACATCTGTCCGTGTATAAAATTGCCTTTTAATCAGCTTAAATGGTAGCATTACCACATATTCAAACTTGATACCCCTGTAAGATTAATATCAAGACTCATTAATCCATTTTCTAAATTTCTTGTTTGTCAACCGGCTCTATATTTGAAGTTTAGTTCATTCTTTTTTCAACATTACGAGCAAATTAATGTTTTGTGTACTCTGCTCTCACACTTAAAATGTCCAAAGGTGAATACTAAATTCTCTAGAACTATTGTCAATTGATTCAACACAGAATGGGAACAGGCTACAGTGATATCTCATGTTCACCATGGAACTAACCACTGGAGCTACCACAAGTAGGGGCTTGCCTCTACGCATGGCCAGTACTCACCTCAAGCATCTTATTTTATTGTGCTTTATACTACTGATATTAAATATCATGTATGATAAAAACAGACCCCTAACTTGTTTAGGTTAGAAAAATAACTATTGCAAGTAATTATGCTAGACAGCTAGAGATATTGTATGGACAATCTGGGTGATGAGCACTGTGTTAAACATAATTATCTGGCATCCACCCTTGTGAGAAAGTCACCCTTTCAGCATATTCACCCCAATGTTTCTGACTGACACTGGTGTTAACTGAACCTGACTGTGCTGGGCTCTGCTAAACCGGCCCAGGGCCAGTGCTCTGAATAAAAGGTATAGGGTCAAATAGTACAAGGTTATCATTTCAATTGGCAATGACAGACCCTGTAAGTCCCTGGTAGATAATAGGGCAAGGGGGATTTAAACTACCTATAAGTCCCTGGTATATAAAAGGGCAGGGAAGTTTAGAGGCCTAGTACATTTCCTGCACTGGAGTGTGCATTACTGTGGTGACTGCTGGCAATTTTAAAGGCAGCCCTGCCTTGCAGACTGTCTTTAAAAAGTGTACAAATTCGACTTTGGGATTTAAGGTACTTCTCAAGTGATAAACTGCTTTATTATTATATATAAATCACCCCCACGGTCTCCCCTAGATGTCCCAGGAGTAGAGTGCCATGTAACTATAAGCAGGGGCATTATAAAATATGTTTTATCTGCCGTGGTGAGGAAAAAACTGCACCTTTCATTTTTCCTCATTGGAGATACTTAGCTCCATACGATAAAATAGGAATATTTTCCCTAAGCATAAGTATGGCTAGGCAGGAGCTAAATTTGTCATGAAATGACTCAAATGAATGGTAATGATAAATCCAACAACTTGTCCTTGTTGAATTTATCATAACTAGTACAGAAAAGAAGGTATAAGACTTTCTTTTCTGTAAGGCAAATTCCAGCCTGCTAGTGGTCTCTCCTGATTGGACAGCTCTAACATTATTAGCCAGGCTGCTTTGATGAGGTGTTTAATGGCCTGATCTGAGCAAAAGCTATCTAATGGGGGAGGTTGGCAGATGGTGATGACAGGCCAGGCTGGGAAGGAGGCTGGGTAAATCAAACAGAGGCTTCAAAAGGAAGCCAGTCAGAAAGGAATGCAGCCAGGCCTGCCCTATAACCCTGTACCATACAGATAGACAGTGGGCTTAGGAAAGGAATTTGCAGATGGCCAGATGGGGAGCTAATGGAAATGAGCTACACCAGGTGGTGTGGTTTAGCCAGGTCTTACTCCTCTTGAGGCAAATCATCCATCTTGGATGTAAAGTGCAGTGCTTTATGGGCAAGAAGATGCCACACTTTGAAGGAAGCTTTCATACTTCTAAGTGGCATCTTGCAGCTCTCATTGGAGAAGGATGCCCACTGACTGTCCCCCAAGATGACTGAATAAAAGTGGCTGATCTGCATTGGAATTCAGATCTCCTGCTTGAAACCACAAGAAGGGCTTCCCAGATGGAACGCTGGTCTGCAACCCAGAGGACTGCACATTGAGGTATTGCTCCTGTTGCACACAGAAACAACAACCACAAGGACTTTGCCTTGCTTTCAAAAGGACTCAGGAATGGACTCCCGGAAAGAAACGGGTTGAAGGAGCTTTCCTGTACCATCTTCCACAAAAGTCCCCAGCCTGGATTGTGTCCAGTGGACTTGCAAGGATTTGGCCAGTGCATTGTGGGAATTGTAGTCCCGAAGAGCAACTCAGAGATTATGGAAACTTGGATTGGGATTTTGGACCACTTTCCTGTATCAAAAACCACCTCTGGAAATAAGTATAAAAGTATTATATTGCGGATGGCTGGAACTCTTGACTGTGTTCCGGTCCAGTGCAACCTTCCATTTAAGCGCTATTTGCTTCTAAGCGCTAGTTTTACTTCTAATCTTTGAAAATTTGTTTCTCTGGTTCCCTTTGATTATATACATAATGCATTGACCTGGAAAGGGCAGCGGGGCACTTCATCCGCAATTGTCCTGGGATGAATGCGGCGTTCGACATGCAGCTCTGCTGGAGCTAATCTGCCAGCTTCCTGAAAGTACTGCCATTCATACAACAGGCTGACTTCTGACGCTGTTCTACAGGTATGGGGGCTACAGCTAACTTCTTATATCTGGCAAAGGGAGAGGGTACACCCACTATGCTCTCAGTGTAGGCTTAGGGTTATGTAGGAATACTTACAAATCATTCACCATGGTTGGATTGTTCATTCTCTGAACTATATTTGTGATGTTAGTTACTTTGCTTTGTTTCATCTGCTTAATTACTGCAGCTCATTCCCTCTATGCAAGACTATGATTGTTTCAATAAATGTATTGAAAACCTATCACGTGTCTCTTTGGTGTTTTCACCTGGGCATATATGAATAATACAACGAAATGGTGAGCTCTTTTTCCATGACTTCCTTGGGAGTCAGAGCGTCATGTTTAGGTTGCTATAATCACTGTCCACCCCAGTAGCGTTAGGGGTTTATGTGAGTCACTGTGAGCTAGCCAGGAATTGGGCAGACAGGTCGTGATGGTGTGGACAGACTTAGTACCCCACATTCTGAAGTTCTGTTGTCCTAATACACAGTCCTTATATCCTAGTAGGAACCATATAACAAGATTTCTGAGTTGCTGAACCTGTAAAAAACTTAGGGCCTGATTCACAAAGGTAAATTACACTTTTGAGTAATTTACACATTTGAATAAGTTCAATACTTTTTGAATATTTACAAAATCTGACTGCTACACTTTTGGAGTAAATTACTCTAAGTGTAACAAATACTCATCACTTTGGGGGGGGGCTCAGTCTACAAAAGGCACCAGCATGGTCCAGGGCAGGTCCAGTTGGAGCTGGTCAGCTGGGCTCCTCAGGAAAGTGGGTTTCTTGCAGCTTTTGCATCCCTGTACCTTATCAGGAGGTTAGCCAACTGACCCTTGGAGTTAAGTTCTTGGTCCTGGGTACATGTGGGAGTAGGTCCGGCCCTTAGGGTTCTTCTCACTGCTCACAACAACAGGTGCAGTCCTACCCACGTTTGCAGCACTTCCTATGTGTGTTACTGTAAGCTATCTCACAGTGCCCCTCTTTACCCAAACCCTACATTGCAGAACATTGTTATTCCTTGTGCAGAGCTCCCTGTGCCCACACATAGGCGTTGCTATGGTCACTGCAAACCAGTTCCAGGGTAGCTTGTCCTTCCACTGGGCTTGGAAACCAGCTGGCTATGCAGACAAAAGAGATGTAGGCCTATGTGTGAGCTACGTCTGCCAGTGACAGGTTAGACATACTTTGAAGATAAGCAAGGGGCTGGGCAGAGCCTCCAGTCCATCCTGCTCAGGAAGGAAAAACATCTTCCCACACCCTAGCCCTTTGTCCAGTGTCTGAGAACAATAGAGATCTTTCCATTAACAGTCAGGGGACAGTGAACACTGGCAGAAAAGCAAATTTGATTTGGGCCAAAAAATGACAACTTTCTAAAAGGTTCATTTTCAAAATAGTAGTACAAAATCTGGGCCTGGTGATGTGCTTTGCATGGTCACTTTAGTGGTGACACAATATGTGCTGTAGTCCAATATTTATATTTAACTTACAGGCACTAGGTACACTTTTCTATCATGAATAAGGGATATATAGGTAAGTGAATTTTGATATTCAGGAGTGTAGTCATATTTCACATGTTTTAGGAGTAAGAACATGTGCACTGGGGCCTAGTTAGCAGTGCCCCAGTGTGCAGAGTCAAGAAAGCCAGCATCACCAGTCCAGAAAACTGAGATGACCACACAAAAGGGGGCAAAAAGGGGCATCTTCCTACACTGTGGATATCCTGTAGTCTCTCAACTGTAGAAGAACATATACAAAGTATCTTCTATTAAAAAGTTTAGGTACTTGAAATCCCACCAATGCAAGATGGTGATTCACAATAAAATACCAAAGATTGGCCACTTAACAATGATTTATGAACAAGCAATCTTGATAACCGATTAGGGTGACCACCTGACCTTTATTTACATGGACAATCCGCGATTTCAGGTGAATGTCCATTGTCGGTAAATGGCTGTATTACAGTCAGCATTTGGTCTAAATTTTAAAGCTACTGCAGTGATTTAGATCCGTCTGCTGGAAGCCAATCAGTGCAGTAAAAGAGTGATCCGGGCTGACCCTCCAGTTAAATAGGCTAAATGCATTCAGCAGCGCCAACATATTGTCTGCTTTCTGTTTGAAATAGCAACTTCCAGAGGGTTGGGAGGGTTTCTTATTTTGACTTCCAGCTGGGCCTAACACAAAGACCTTAGAGGGCCCTCAGCCCTCCATTTTTTTAAGTATCACCCTGGCTTTGCACTTTCTGAAGCCTAACACTTAGATGGCAAAGTAATGAAGGAAAACAAATGCACTTAGCTGATTATCACTTCACAAATGCTTGTGAGACACTGTGATTTAAAGGTAGGTTTTATAGCACTACTCATCCCAATATGCAATGCCAGATTGCTTTATCTCTCTCTCTTGTACGTATACACACACACAGTACAGCGGAAATAAAGCAGTTCTGTGTGTAAATGTACAGGAAATGATAACTAGGACAATGGGTGTTACATGGTGGAGGAGTCCCATATGATCCAAATTGGTAAGCATTATGTATTAAGGCCAGAGGCGTACAAAATTCCTGTAATTTGCTTTCATGTAATTACGAAAAATTACAGCAAAATTGCATGAAGTTACACATAATTATGTGAAACGCAAATCTGTCATTTTGCACTGTATTGTAAGGCAAAATGCTCCCTCCAACATGCATTTCAACAAGGGCACTGCCAACAACAGCCGCTCATGTACTGTTTTTCCTTTGCATTCTCTGTTAACTTTAACAATGAATGGTGCAGAACTACACGTAGTGGCGTAACAGCATTATTTCGGCAATGTCACGTTAACAAGTGTAACATAAAATTCCCAAAACATATGCAAATTACACTCTCGTAATTCAAATTTGGCCCAGGCATAATTGAGTATGCTTCACCTGCATAAACACAAAGTCAGTATTTAAAATGGAACACAGTGGTTTGTGTTGTGTACCGATAACACCTTATTACTACCCAAAGGAACCCTTTCGAGAAATGTTACAATTATGAAGACTGAGAAAAAAAACAATAAGCTTCTAAACCTATGTCTTGCAGTTTGTACACAGCTTCTTGTTGTTGGTTCATATCTCATTGTGCTAGATCAGAAGGATTGTAACTTATGAACTGCAAGCAACAAAAGGATGTCTATGACAAAAGCAGTAACCCACTGAGCTATCCATTTAAAATACAAATCTGTGATCTTCATGTTACACATTGTGCTTTGCAGCAGGTACATTAACCCTCTATGCTATTTTAGAATGAGCCAAAATTGTGATTAGATGAAACACATCTTGCCAAAAAGTCCATCACCCACCAGTTATCTTACTATTATTATTAGCCCCTAAAAACTGGTAGACACACAAAGAACTCGGCAGCAGGAACACTGACCCGGCAAGATATTTTAAAATACACCCAGGTTGTTGGCAATTCAGTAAGCCGGAAGATATTTACTGTCACACTTGTTCTTTTTGCATTGCAGTAGTTTTTGATATATGTATACGTTAACTGTCAGACTCTGCTTTTCCTGATTCTGCCTCTTGAGACTCCAGCTCATTTCTGCTGCCACACCACAACCCCCGTTTTATCGGATCCTGGAATAATTGTATCCATTTCCAGCTCTACAGTCAATCATGTGGCTGTATAAATCATTTAATCCCCACACTGTGTGAGATGACCTAGAACTGTGTATTAAATTGCCCAGACAATCCTAGCGTTCTCCAAACCACAGCTTGCCCCGTACTCATTTGATAACATCCTTGGGTTTGGGGTTACTTGGAGGCATTCAAGCCTCCTTTCAGGCTCTGTGTTACAGTAGGTAGACTGATGAACACTCCACCCAGCCCGAGCAACCAGACAAGTGCAGGGGTGATGAGACTGGCCCTGCCCGCTCATCACAGACATCATAAGCGATTTGTCACCACTTAACCAAAAGCATAACCAATGGTGCACTGTCCCCGCTGTTTCAGGGGGAACCTTAGCATGTACTGGGAGCACTGGATCCTTACCGCACAGCAATAGACTGGGTGTGCCAGCACTGCCTTCAGCATGCAGGATTATAACAGTGCCTTTGCCCTGCAGTGTCAGCTGAGTGCCATCGTCATGCACTGCCAGCAGAGGGCGCTCAGCAAGCAGGGCTAGTACTTAGCCTTATTTTCTAGTACCAGCCTTCACTCTCACACTGCGTTGGTTCACCTCTCTCATACTGTCTTCAGACCAGGAGCCCTCACCTCACAGTGCCCTCACCAGGCAGTGCAGGGGCAAGGTTCTCAGCATGAAGTGCCGGTTTGTGCTTCATTCTACTGCATCCTTACACAAGGCACCTAGGGACCCACTTTCTAGTCCGACTGACACACATATATTTGAAGCACCCTTAAGGTTGCAATTCCTATATCATTTCCCTCGTTCCTCCCAATATAACCAGTGTCATTTTCACTGCAGAAGGCCACCTGCATTTGCTTTGTGAAAGATATTAATGAAGAATCCACTCAATCTACTCTTTCTGACTTCATGAGGTCTTTACGTTCATTGTTTAACATTAAGTTTGCCCAATTAACCTTTTCATTCGGCTCTGTGTTTTGTTCTAATTTCCCTTCACTTGTATCTCTCTTATTGAATTTGTGGTGAAGTTTGATCGCGAAGAACGAGGGAGCAAGAGCAGTAGTGTAGAAAGGTGGATGAATAGTCAATAGAGGAATTAATGATAACTCTCCTATCAAATTTCACTGTCTCACTAATTTCCTACAGCTGTGATTGGAAAAGATGGGTCAGAAAATATTTGAGCTTTTGTCTGAGTATAAGGTACTTAGCTTTGGTGAGTGAGTGTGAACATTGTTGTAAGGGGTCAACTTTGCATCATGGTGAGTGGATTTGCAGTGTGGTGTGTGTCATTGTTGCAAGATGGCAGGCCTTGCTGTGAGGTCATTGGCCTTGTTGCATGGTGGTTGGCTTAGTTGAGAGATTGTCAGCATTATGGAATTGCTTGGGTAAAAGGTGGTTGGCTTGGTTGAATTTGCGATGGATTTGTTTCGAGGTGGGCAGCTTTGCAGCAAGTTGTTGGCGCTATTGAAAATATTAATCTAGAGCATAAGGCTCCTAACCTGCAAATCGTGGCCTCCTGCAGTGGGTTCATGGGACTTGATGGTGCCTTTGTCAGAGGTGCATATAGAATATCAAAGGCTGTTGTGTTGTAATAATTTGTTGGGGTATATGAGAGGTGGCTCAGGAGTCAACAAGGATATAGAGCAGAGATTTCAGATGTTAACTACCAGTCCTGTACCAGTGCTCTTGATCACTTTGAGGTTGGTTGCCCCAATAGTCCAAGGCTGAGTGAGTTAACTTAGTCTGAAAATGAAGGTAAAGCACTTTTCTGAGGTGGCCATTGGGATAGGAGGTGTCCGAAAAGCTAGACCTAGTAGTGAACCACTGAGGTCATCTGGGACTCAAGTGTAATTTTGTAGTCAGAAATGACTTGATGTCTTCATCTTGCTGCAATGAGGGATGACTTTCTAACCAGGGAAGAGTAGAGCATCTTGAGTTGGCTGCATGAATGTTATATGCTTGGTGTTGAGCAACAGAAATTCGAGTTTGATTACAATGGCCTTCAGGAAATTCATTGACAAGCAGGGGCCAGTACCAGTCAGTCAAGTTTTCTGGGCATACCATTGGTTTTGCTTGACCATGACCCCCTTCAATCAGACATCATCAACACTGGAGTGGGCGAATGATCCAGTGGGAAAACTAGAGGAGCCCCTTCCATGAGCCCCACTGCATAAGATATATATATATAGAAAGAGAGCAACTTGGCCCTTAGCCCTCTATTTCAAGAATGCAAGTGGAGGAAATTGGAGAAAACTTTAACTTGAATTAGAGACTTCTCAGACATATGTTCTGCAGCTCACTCTCCTAGGAAATTAGTTCTGACACTCCGATCCTGAGAAACTGAGCTTCACACTGATGAGTTCCAAGAGGTATATTACAACACTGGTGGATTTGTGGGGCATGGTCCCACATTTGTGGATGACCTGGAGTGCATTTTTTAGTGGTTTACCTGGTGCACGTTTTCCTGTTTATCTTTAAGGTTGGTGGGACATGGTGCCACACTGGTGGATAACATGGAGCATACTTGCTTCTTAGCTGTTTACCTGGTACATGTTTCCTTGCTATTTAACTTTTGGTGGATTACCTTGCTTAAGTTTTACCAGTGCTGAGGTCGGGAGCTCCTATCCCACTAGTCTTTACAAAGCATTTGTGTCTGTGGTTGTGAGCTTCTTAAAAAACATTTCCTTCTTGGTTGGTTACTCTGATTGTTTGTTTCCTTGTTGGCCATTCCTAGCATGCATTAATTAACCTGTTGTGGAGTTCTATGGCATGTGTCTTACTGTTGGGTAATTCCATGAGATACATTTCCTTTTTGGTAGAATACCTGGTGGGTATTTTCCCATTGGTTGTTTCCTTACATTGAACTCCAATACACTTGAGGGCTTCGTATGTATATCCTAGTTGGCTATTGCCTAGGTGCATTCAGCAGTCGATGAAACATCTGATGAACCATTGTCAGTTAGTGGGTTATCAGGCACAGCTTGCCTGGTTGGATTTTCACCTTTGCAAGGAATACTGGATGGTTTCTCTGTTGCCATTTCCTTGATGACTGCTCACTCTGGCAGGGTACCTCAGGGAGAGAGACTCTGATAGGCAACAGCCCCTAAGCCTACACCAGGTGAGTGTAGTCCAGTGATGTAGTCATAGGGTACATTAAAGAGATGAGGAAGGAAAAAGTGGGCTAAGGAGTATGTGCACGTTTGATGTGCTTTTTCAATTTTTATGCAAGCCCGGTTACATTTGAATGTTTGCTTCGTACTGCTATGTATTATACAAACCAAGAAACTAACCCAATCTGACTTGTACTTTGAGACAGTCATCTATTTACTTACTTTTATGTTATTGCTTCACTTCGCAGATAGGTCAGTAAATTTGACCTTTCTTTCAGAATTTTTAATATTTGTCTTAAATGTTTACAATCACTGCCCCAGAGCTGGGTCACCCTAACCCTAGGAGGTTCTTAAATACAAGAGGGCATTTAGGCAGTGCCATTTTGCGCATGTTTCTCAAAAACAAAAGCTTCTGTTAACAGAAAGTTTATGAAGCAATTAAATTATAAAAATGAAAAGTATGTTCTCTGCTCTGTAGCACAAACTGTTTCACTGATGGAGAGGGTCAAAAGCAGCAGCCACTTCCCTGTTTTCTTCTTTCTTTGCTTTTACCTTTATCCTTCCTGTTATCAGAAGTTCTAGAGTGGAACTTTTGGGAGTGGGGAAAGGAAATGATTCATCCAAGCCACAATGGGGTAGAGGTGATGATGTGTACAAACAGCTTGCAATATGTTTCCCCATTGTCACCGTAGCAGAGCAGGGAAGAACCAATCGTTGTCATCCATGTTGAATGGGACATCCTGGGGAGGGGTTGGCAAGCCGAACAATGCCTGTCTTAGGAAAACCTAAGGAACTTTGTGCTTAGTAGTAGAGAACTAAACTCTTCAATTCACCAGACCTTGTTAGGTATATAAACAAAAATGTACCCACCTTTAGCCTTGTCACAATGTAGAATTTTTCTAGGGGTCAAGGACAAATACCGTGACGAGCATTATTGTTTGTTAGTGTAATTTTACCTCATTTATCTAACGAGCCCTGTTCTTTAACTGGTCTCAGCAGCATATTCCTTGGCTCAGATCCTGTTCTTGATCTTAAAATATTTTCACCAGTAGAATTGCCAATCGGACCTAGAACTGGGAAGAGCCTTAAGAATATTGCTGTTTTTTTTCCCCACAACAAATGTTATCGTGTTTTATCATTACCATAGGGCCAAGGCTGTCCTCTGAAAACAGAGAGGAGGTTTGCAATTAGACCCCCTGCATCAAACACAAAAACATAATAACTTGCACAGACGATTTTACACCAGCCCCCTCTGAACCCTGCATCACCTGGGCGTTCATAATACAGCATACATTTCATTTTAGCAAGGTTGGCCCCCGTCTTGTTGATTGGTATTCACGTCTATCAGTGTTTATAGGAAGGTTGGGGTACAAACAGGTGCCAAAACAATGCCCCTCTAATCGGCCCAGCGCTGCCACATCTTGGGGTGTTTCTAGGGGGCAGTCTCTAGCTTGGTATACAGCTACCTCGAGGCCCATCCAGTGGCCAAGCCCCTTCTTCCAAACAGCAAGCAATGGGGGTGGATGGGGGTGGATGGTGGGGGGGGGAAAGAGGGGGGTGTTTGGCTTATACTTTTTGCGATACCTTTTTGCTAGTGTGAGTCCCAGGAATAGCAGGTGTCTTTTATAGTGCTTTCCACAAATGCCCTCTGAGCTATGAAGGAGAATCACCTGCAGCTAGAATCTCCCAAATCTAGCTGAATAATCCATGAAAGAACCTCCCCAAGGCAAGTTGTAACACTCCACCAATTGTTCGTCAGCGCAGAGCAGCTCCATACTGTATGGTGGAAAGTCCCTCCTTCACCGCAGCATATGCACATTGGGGGGATTATCACACCCATACGCTATAGACAGTGTCGTGTAAAGTATACTCTGTGGAGATATTTAAATTGTATCAATCTGAAGCGGAGGGTATCGCAGCTGCGCAAGGGGCCCCAAAAGCCCCCGTCCAATCGTCACTATCTAGTGTTTTATATCATCTACCCATGACTTCCGTAGTGCCAGCAATGTGGTGGCGCTGTGTTTGATCAAGGATTGATATATTTTTGTAATCTTGTGGGCACCCAGATCTCCTGCCAGTAATTTCCCTCCTAGAGGGCTAAATGTTGGTAGTTCCTGCAGGTCTTTGATATACGGGGAAAGAGAATTACGGTTTTGTAAATATTGATAAAATTGGCTACAAAGGAGTTGATATTCTGCTTGCATCTCCTGAAACGATTTAATAATCGTGCATGACATCACCAAGCGTGGATATGCCTATACAGTCCTACTTCTGGAACCCGGTTAAAAGGACAACCTGGTGTAGAGGGGTACTGTGCCACAAAGGTGTCCAGTATGTCAGTTTCCCCCACCACCCCATTTGCCAGAGGGACTGTCTCCAGGTGTCTATATAACTACTTGAGTTGCTGGAGGCAGTAAATCTGTCTTCTTGGTGCTATAGAGGTAGTAGAGCAAAGAGTCGTTAACACCCACCGCTCCAGAGCATACACTGGGTCACTCTGAAGGCAATACCACCAGTCACTGATCAAGTGGCATAATAGGACCTCACATCCATAGAAGCAATTTCTCCACAATATGTGGACTGAAAGCAAGTTTGGAGGGCATCAGCCGTCACCACCCCCTTATAAAAACCCAGATAAAATGGCATTAAGCTGTCTGAACAACGAAAGGGTAATAGAGTAGGGAACATTTTGGAGTTGATAAAGGAGCCGAGGCAGGGAGACCATTTTAAATATTGCCGACCGGCCCAGAAGGGACGGCGGCAGCAGGGAACAATTCTTTATTTCCTCTTTGAGGAGGGTGAACGCGGGTGATGGATTTCTTGTCCATGCCACGGCCAGGTCAGGGGAAAACATATAGGCCTAAGTACTTGAACCCCCCATGCGGCCCAGGTCAATCCAGATGCCCACCTCTGGGTTCTGCTGCTGTTTCTGGTCTGGAAAACAAATGATTTCACTAGGGTTCATATATAAACTGGATGTCTTGCCAAAGATCCACATGATCTGTAGAATGCGAGGTCCCGATATTACAGGGTTTGTGCGGAAGAACAGGATGCCATCCGCATATAGAGCTCTTCAGTTGGTGCGTTGCGCTCCACTTGAAGCCTTGAACCAGGGGATCCGTCCTCACCCATTTAGCCAATGGTTCCATGGCCAGTGTAAACGGAAGCGGGGACAGTGGACATCTCTGTCCTTTCTCCCGACCTATTGGGAAGGGATGGGAGACCGTTCCAGCAACTCGGACAGTGGCAGTCAAATCTGTGTAAAGCGGTCAAATGTATGATAAGAATCTTAGGCCTATGTTCAGACTCTCCAAGAGGGTGAACAGATACTCCCAACCCACCGAATCGAAAGTTTTGACAATATCTGAAATAATAACAGTGCAGTGTCCTGTCACTCGACTAGGGCCATTGCAGTATATACCCGTCTGATATTATGGCTCATGGCTCTGTGGGGCATAAAGCCCGCCTGATCGTGGTGGACCAGATCGGATATGTATTTTATAAGTCTGCTGTCGAGAGCTTTATCAAGAATTTTCGCCTCCAACTTTAGGAGCGAGATCGGGTGGTAGGAAGAGTGCTCCTTTAGAGGGTGACCCGGTCTATGAAAGACTACGATCTCCGTTTGTCTCCAGTCCAGAGGGAGCACCGATTTCCTCAACGCCGAGTGGATCACTCCCAGGAGAAGCTTCTTTGGCCGGGACATTAAGGCTTTGAAAAATTCACTGGGAACCAATTAGGGCCTGGGGCCTTTGTAGTTCCCCTCTCTACCAAACTCTGATTTAACCTTGCCTAATACGGCTCAAGCCTCATCTGGCAGAGCCCGTGGATGGAATGTCTCAAACAGTTTGATAATTTGATCAGAGTCAGCCCCCACACGCTGGACATATACCAATCTATAGTAGGCTGCAAAGCTCTGAGCCATGGTATGGGGGTCAGATAGAAGTCTACCCTGGTCATCAAAGATCACCAGCACTGGGGAAATGGCACATGGGGCCTACCATAGTCGGTTTAATATCCTGATGGATTTGTCACACCATTGATATATGCAACTTTTGGTCGCATGCATTATCTGTTTGGCGTCGTCTAGGTGCAGTTGCTGATATCGCTGCTGAGCTAAGCTAATTTGCCATCACGCCTCGTCACCATTTGGTTGTCGACCATTTTCCTCTAGTGTACGTAACTGTGTCTCTAACTCGATTAAGTTATTGTCTCTGTCTGTGTTTCCCACGCAAAAGCTGACGTATACGCCCCCAATAGTCTGTTTGATGGCTTCCCAAAGTATTTTCGTAGAGGGCACGGACGAACCATTATGGATGAAGTATACAGGTATAGATTGGTGTAGCATAGTCTTATACGCTATGATCTGCACGTCAGGGAGACATACACCAGCGAAATATAGGGTGCATGGGTCCCACCCACAGCACCACCGGGGAGTGATCAGAGAGACCACGGGGTAGTATGTCTATCTGTGACATCCTATGGAGGAGTTTGCCAGGGACTATCATATAGTCCAGCCTTGAGAATTAACTTTGGACGCTCACGTAGGAGGTATACCTCAATTCTCCTGGATGATATGCCTGCCAGATGTCTCTCCAGCCTAGAGTAGTCACTAGGGAGCCCAGTGTGGACCCCACCGGGTCCCCTTCCCTTCCACGCCACGGTGCGCCACCTGTCCTGCCCTGGGTACATCACATCATTCAAGTCACCCCCTATCAGGCAGAAGCCATCAGAAATGTCACCCCAAAGCCCCACGACTTGGTCTGTGAATGATTGTCCCAAAGGCAGGGGGGGCGCAGATACTGCCAAGGGTTCTCCATGTAGTGTGCTTGTCACTAGTGTTTATCTGCCATATTGATCTAACCCCGTTCTGGAGAGAATAAAGGGGATTCTGCTGTGAATTAAGCTGCTGGTGCCCTGCAAGCCCTGCGCAAACCCGGAATGATATACTTGTGAGTAGGCATACCTGGGCAGATATGGTACTTTGGAGCCCAACAGATGTGTTTCTTGGAGAAAAAGTATGTCCACCCCAAGCCCACCCCACCCCAAGTCCCCCCCACTTAGCCTGCTTTAGTATAGCACCCCGCTTTATTTTACTAAGGACCCACCGCACATTCCATGTGAGGAGAAAGATCTGTCCTAGGGCGTCCGCAGAGCCTGTGTCATTCATTTGTAGCAGAGTTGAGAGTAAATGTGCTGTCCGATGTGCGTCGAAGTGGGTGTATGCATTTAGACTGTTCATGGCAAACAAGAACAAGTGAACTTTGTCCTTCACCCCTCCTCCCACCCCTATCCTTCAGAAAACTGGAAGTATCTGTTGCGGTAGATTTCCACCAGGAGCCCTAACGGAGGCCCATAGGGGACCATCTCCAACGGATTCCCATAACCACCCCTAGAAACTTGTGCTAAAGAGATAAAAACATTTATCTCTAGAAGTGCAGTGATATGGTCTATTCCACACTGTGTCACATTTGGATAAACATTTAAGCGTCTGTTCTGTAAGGAGCCCTTGGGTAATAAGGCATTATAGCGTACAGGTGATAAAGACTCTTTCATTGGATAATAAAGTCATGTTGCAGCTTCTCGGCCTGAAACTCTCCGGGATGATCGGGATCGATTGCAATGCTTTCCTGGTGTTTTGGCCAGCCAGGTCTGTCTATCACTCTGGAATGAGTCGGAGTCGATGGGGTGGCGTATGCGGTTTCTTCGATATTGATTCATCCATCCAGACAAAGAACTTTCCTGAGGAGTCAAAGAACAGTGTCTGTGAGTTGTAGACAATTTTCAGGTGTGCTGGACAGAGCAGCATTTAAGGAATTTTGAGATCTCTTAGGCGTTGTTTCGCTGCTGTGAAGGACTGGCAATGTTGTTGAACAGTTTTCATGTAATCTTGGAATATCATTATGTGGTGTGATTTATATATGATTTTGTTGTGGCTATGGGCGTATTTAAGGATAGCATTGCAATCCATGTAATTGAGTATCTTAGCGATAACTGGACGTGGCCCTGCCCCAGGGAGTGGGGGGGATGGGGGGGATGATTCCTTACCAGGACCTTGTGGGCTCTCTCAACCACAAAACATGTCTTCAGCGATTCTGGTGGACCACGACGGAGCGGTGCCAGCTCATCAGGAATTTGTCCATAGAGGGTCCTTCTCACCCCTCTGGAAAGCCCACGAATCTCAGAATATTTCACTGGGCACGGGCCTCCAAATCTTCTACACGTGCAGCCAGTTCCCTTGAGACAAATGTTAGAAAATGTACTTTTTTCTGTAGTGTTGCGACAGAGTCCTCAACACTGGATACAGTGGTTTCCGCCTCAGTGATCCACTCGACCGCCCGCCTTCTTGAGATCCTGGTGCCGTAGGGAAATGTTTGAGCCAACAGCACCTATCTTGGCATCCAGCATGTCTGTGGACTGTGTGATGGCTGCCAGTAGCGCAGCATTATTTGGTTCCCCACTTCTTGACCTATTCATATTGGGCGTCACAGCTGCAATGTTGGCGTAATTGTCTATAATACTATTTGGCAATTGCTGGAGGCAGCTTTTCCTTGGTCAATATGGGCGACCAGGTCATCCGACCCAATGTCGTATTAGCCTTCTTCAACGCAGGTGTGACCGCCCAGGCCTCTCAGCGGTAGGCATCAAGAGCGGCACAAGCAGTCAGGCCAATGATTAGCAGGCAGTATCCGTAGGCGAGGGTGCCTCCCGCCCCCCCAATGAGGGCTAGCAGCAGGTGCATAGTTACTGGCTGTTGCCCCTAGTTGGATGACTAGCCAGTCCCCTGCCTCCAGACGGCACAAGGGGTGGCACGAGCAGTCTCCTGGAGGTCTTCACCGTTGCCACCGACAGTAGGGAGGGAATCTCTACCGGCAATGTCTTGCTGCAACCCGCAAGAAGGCCAAACCTGATCGCCTCAGCAACCAAGGCATCAGCCTTCAGCACAGCAACCCTAACGGGTTTGGCGCTATTCAACTGCTGTAGAGTATAGTGTATACAGGTGGATAATTGACCTTTCCCGATGCAGATCCAGGAAGATATGGTCTATTTTATGTGGGGAAGGTGTATCTGTGTGGCTATAGCATCTGCCTCTGCAGCTGTTGAATTATGCAGTGGTCGCAATCCAGCCTGGGGAATAGGGCTTGTCTATGGCCCAGGTTCACCCACATTCACTGCAGGGGCAGTGAGACCACGCCGTTGGCTGGGGGTGGGGGTGAGAGGGTGTTAGTGGGGCTGTATCATCGGGTATAATATGGCCAGAGACAAATCTGTAAGGCAATAATCACAGCCAGCGGCCTTTCTGGGCTTCTCGGCATATCCTCCACCTATGTCAGTCAGGGCCCTGCAGTATTGGGTCTGTGTGGCAGTTGCCGAGACAGTCTACCTTCTGTGCCCAAAGGGCACACCGCAGTGCAACCCTGAAACACTGGTATCCAGGTCCAGCGAACCAGGAAGCAGAGGGGCAGGCACCGCAGGCCACCAGCTAGTCAGCTGGCAACAACCAGTCTTGCCTGCTGCAGCACCACATTCAGCTGTCGGCTGCACTCACCAACACACTCCGCAGGAGGTTTCGGCACTCTGCTGTAGTCGCTGTCAAGATGGGCCAGCCGCAACCTGGATTCAGGCTTCACGCAGCCCTCTGCCGATATCTCCAATGCTGGGGCCCCACCACGGCCGAATCCAGGCCGCGGCCCTCCACCTTGTGGTAGGGCAGCTATCTCAGCCTCGAAGGCGTTCCCCGAGGAATGGCTTAGCCTGGTATGTTTCCCAGGGACCACAGCTGGTTATGCGTTGCTCGACAGGGATTTCTCGTGTTGCATGGGCAAGATGATGACAGATATTGGGGTGACTGCAGGAAGCTCAGTTACTGTGAACTCGCTATAATGGCACACTAGGCCATGCCCCCCTAATACTGGGGTTTGATGAAACTTGATAGTGGTTTCTTCAGAAATCCGTCTATTAGAACAATCCTAGCACAAAAGCTGCATTGATTCAATAGCTCTTGTTAGAAATTGGGTCTTTGGCTGACAGTCAGGTTCCCCCCTGTTCAAGCAACTCTAGTCAGGGTAATAAAAGAGAATCACCCTCAGCTAACCCCTGCTTAACTCCTTTGTAGCTTGGCAGAGCAGTAGGCTTAACTTCAGAGTGCTAGGTGTAAAGTATGTGTACCAACACACAGAGTAACTTAATGAAAACACTACAAAATGACACAACACAGGTTTAGAAAAATAGGAAATATGTATCTAAACATAACAAGACCAAAACGACAAAAGTCCACAATACACAAGTCAAGTTATCAATAAAAATGCAAAAATAGTCTTTAAGTAGTTTTAAACACACACTAGTGCTGCTAGCGTGAAAATGTACCTGGGGCGCGTCAAAAATAACCCCGCACGGGCGGGTGTGCGTCAAAAATAACTCCGCACGGCTGTACGTGAGTAGGAAATGCAGCTGCACGATGATCAGAAATCCCCGCAGCGCAGGTTGTGATCTCTGAGCCTCCCTCAGCGAAGCTGCGCGTCGTTTCTCCTGCTCTGTGCGTCGATTCTTCGGTCACGTTTCCTGCGAGCGTCGTTTTCTCAGCTGCGGAGCCAGCGGCGTGTCATTTTTTCAGCCGCAGATCGGAGTCGCGTCAATCTTTTTCCCGCACACGGCGCTCTGTGCGTGGATTTCCTTGTCATTAGGCTGCCAGCTTCTCCTTTCAGGGTCCCAGGAACTGGATGGGCACCACAGGGCAGAGTAGGAGTCTCTCCAGAGACTCCAGGTGCTGGCAGAGAGAAGTCTTTGCTGTCCCTGAGACTTCAAACAACAGGAGGCAAGCTCTAGATCAAGCCCTTGGAGATTGCTTCTCAAGATGGAAGGCACACAAAGTCCAGTCTTTGCACTCTTACTCTGGCAGAAGCAGCAACTGCAGGATAGCTCCACAAAGCACAGTCACAGGCAGGGCAGCTCTTCTTCCTCAGCTATTCAGCTCTTCTCCAGGCAGAGGTTCCTCTTGGTTCCAGAAGTGTTTCTAAAGTCTGTGGTTTTGGGTGCCCTTCTTATACCCAATTTCTCCTTTGAAGTAGGCCTACTTCAAAGTAAAGTCTCTTTGGAATGTGAAATCCTGCCTTGCCCAGGCCAGGCCCCAGACACTCACCAGGGGGTTCGAAACTGCATTGTGTGAGGGCAGGCACAGCCCTTTCAGGTGTGAGTGACCACTCCTCCCCTCCCTCCTAGCACAGATGGTTCATCAGGATATGCAGGCTACACCCCAGTTCCCTTTGTGTCACTTGCTAGTGTGAGGTGCAACTAGCCCAACTGTCAAACTGACCCAGACAGGGAATCCACAAACAGGCAGAGTCACAGAAATGGTATAAGCAAGAAAATGCTCACTTTATAAAAGTGGCATTTTCAAACACACAATCTTAAAATCAACTTTACTAAAAGATGTATTTTTAAATTGTGAGCTCAGAGACCCCAAACTCCACATGTCCATTCGCTCCCAAAGGGAATCTACACTTTAATCAGATTTAAAGGTAGCCCCCATGTTAACCTATGAGAGGGACAGGCCTTGCAACAGTGAAAAATGAATTTATCAATATTTCACTGTCAGGACATATAAAACACATTACTATACAGGGAGTGCAGAATTATTAGGCAAGTTGTATTTTTGAGGATTAATTTTATTATTGAACAACAACCATGTTCTCAATGAACTCAAAAAACTCATTAATATCAAAGCTGAAAATTTTTGGAAGTAGTTTTTAGTTTGTTTTTAGTTTTAGCTATGTTAGGGGGATATCTGTGTGTGCAGGTGACTATCACTGTGCATAATTATTAGGCAACTTAACAAAAAAAAATATATACCCATTTCAATTATTTATTATTACCAGTGAAACCAATATAACATCTCAACATTCACAAATATACATTTCTGACATTCAAAAACAAAACAAAAACAAATCAGTGACCAATATAGCCACCTTTCTTTGCAAGGACACTCAAAAGCCTGCCATCCATGGATTCTGTCAGTGTTTTGATCTGTTCACCATCAACATTGCGTGCAGCAGAAACCACAGCCTCCCAGACACTGTTCAGAGAGGTGTACTGTTTTCCCTCCTTGTAAATCTCACATTTGATGATGGACAACAGGTTCTCAATGGGGTTCAGATCAGGTGAACAAGGAGGCCATGTCATTAGATTTCCTTCTTTTATACCCTTTCTTGCCAGCCACGCTGTGGAGTACTTGGACGCGTGTGATGGAGCATTGTCCTGCATGAAAATCATGTTTTTCTTGAAGGATGCAGACTTCTTCCTGTACCACTGCTTGAAGAAGGTGTCTTCCAGGAACTGGCAGTAGGACTGGGAGTTGAGCTTGACTCCATCCTCAACCCGAAAAGGCCCCACAAGCTCATCTTTGATGATACCAGCCCAAACCAGTAATCCACCTCCACCTTGCTGGCGTCTGAGTCGGACTGGAGCTCTCTGCCCTTTACCAATCCAGCCACGGGCCCATCCATCTGGCCCATCAAGACTCACTCTCATTTCATCAGTCCATAAAACCTTAGAAAAATCAGTCTTGAGATATTTCTTGGCCCAGTCTTGACGTTTCAGCTTGTGTGTCTTGTTCAGTGGTGGTCGTCTTTCAGCCTTTCTTACCTTGGCCATGTCTCTGAGTATTGCACACCTTGTGCTTTTGGGCACTCCAGTGATGTTGCAGCTCTGAAATATGGCCAAACTGGTGGCAAGTGGCATCGTGGCAGCTGCACGCTTGACTTTTCTCAGTTCATGGGAAGTTATTTTGCGCCTTGGTTTTTCCACACGCTTCTTGCGACCCTGTTGACTATTTTGAATGAAACGCTTGATTGTTCGATGATCACGCTTCAGAAGCTTTGCAATTTTAAGAGTGCTGCATCCCTCTGCAAGATATCTCACTATTTTTGACTTTTCTGAGCCTGTCAAGTCCTTCTTTTGACCCATTTTGCCAAAGGAAAGGAAGTTGCCTAATAATTATGCACACCTGATATAGGGTGTTGATGTCATTAGACCACACCCCTTCTCATTACAGAGATGCACATCACCTAATATGCTTAATTGGTAGTAGGCTTTCGAGCCTATACAGCTTGGAGTAAGACAACATGCATAAAGAGGATGATGTGGTCAAAATACTCATTTGCCTAATAATTCTGCACTCCCTGTATGTCGTACCTTAACCATACATTGCACCCTGCCCTTGAGGCTACCTAGGGCCTACCTTAGGGGTGACTGACATGTAAGATAAGGGAAGTTTTAGGCCTGGCAAGTGGGTACACTTGCCAAGTCGAATTTACAGTTAAAACTGCACACACAGACACTGCAGTGGCAGGTCTGAGACATGATTACAGAGCTACTTATGTGGGTGGCGCAACCAGTGCTGCAGGCCCACTACTAGCATTTGATTTACAGGCCCTGGCACCTCTAATGCACTTTACTAGGGACTTACTAGTAAATCAAATATGCCAATCATGGATAAACCAATCACATACAAGTTTACACAGAGAGTATATGCACTTTAGCACTGGTTAGCAGTGGTAAAGTGCTCAGAGTTCAAAAGCCAACAGCAACAGGTCAGAGAAAATAGGAGGCAGGAGGCAAAAAGACTGGGGATGACCATGCAAAAATGGCCATTTCCAACAGCTCTTTATAATTTTTTACATTAAAAACATCTCTTTTCATACCTGTTACATTTTCTACTTGAGGACTACTACTATTTTTGGAGAGAATAAAAGTCTGGGGAACTCAAAAGGTGTGTCCTAAACAGCCCTTAAGGCAGAGTACAGTGTATTTAAAAAGTTGGATATGTACTTTTAGGTTTTACATCTCCTGGTAATGAAAAAACAACTCTACATTTATTTTTCACTACTGTAAGGCCTACCTCTCCCAAAGGATAATACTGGTTTAACTTATCACATTTAATATATGATTACTTTTGATTGGGAGCAGGTAGGAAAGTCATGTGTACACTCAAAATAGTAGTAATTTAAAATCCTTTTCAATGATTAGGTTGGATTTTACATCACAATTCTGAATGTTGGCATTCATTTTTCTGCCCTAACAACTTTGTGTCTGCAGCCTGTGTCTAGTTGTCAGTTGGCCTTTGTGTAGTCCTCCAAGACAATGAGACAAAGGGGGTTTAGATGTTGGCCGGCATGGAAGGGGAAGAGCTGCTCCCTGATCCATTTACATTTCAGAGGCACTGCCTTTAGCACATTCACAAATAACTTAACACCAGCCCGGTGTCACCCTCAAACTTATTAGAGTCTGGCAGGGAATGGAAGGAAATTCCAGAACCAGCTGTGGGGGAAGTCTGCAAGTTTCTTTCCTTACAAAACTTGCATAGCTCAAAATATTGGACCCTCAGACCAATCCTTCAGTGCACTCCTGGACCGGTGGTAACTACAGAAGGACTGCACAGCTGCCAGAAGACTTCCCTGCTATCTGAGGCCTGTCCTGCTCTCTGAGAAAGAAGACTGGACGTTCCCCTTTCATTCTAGGCAGAGCTTCTTCAAGGGTCCCCAAGAGGTGCCTCCGCCAGTCCTGGGCCCTTAGTTGGCATGAGCTGAGATCCTCTCGTTAAGAAAAGAAGAAATCCTGACATTCTGTGCTCTTTGTGACCATTAATGGGTCCATTCCCACTGAAATATGGCCACCTGAAATGACCGCCAATGTGAAGCTCTGGTGGCCCGTTAGGTATGTCAGCCTTACGGTGGTCATCCCCCACATTTTTTGCCTGCTTGCCTTTATTACGTCTGGATTTTTGCTCTGTTAGCCTTTGGACTAACACTTCTAACGAGTGCTAAAGTGGATGTGCTTACTCCCCTGAACATGGTTTGATTGGTATATACCAGATTGGCACATTTAATTTACATTCAAGTCCATGCCCAGGGCCTGTAAATTAAATGCAGTGGGCCTGCAGCACTTATTGTGCCATCCACTTAAGTGGCACTTTAAAATGTATCCTAGGCCTGCCATTACAGCCTGAAGGCAGTGTCCCACTGCCATGTCGACTTTGCATTTAAAATCCCTTGCCAAGCCTTAAACCAAGCAGAGTGCTGTGTAATTAAAAGGTAGGATATGTACTTTTTAGTTTTACATGTCCTAGTAGTGAAAAACTCACAAATTTGTTTTCTCGCTACTGAGAGACCTACCCCTCTCATAGGGTAACATTGGGGATTCTTTATTAAAATGAATAAGCTGTAATTTCTAAACCAGAGGTGGTAGATATATCATGTGTGGTGCCTACAAACTTGTAATAATAAACCCTCTTTAATGGTAAAGTTGGATTTATCATCACAAGTTAAAAAATACTACTTTTAAAAAGTTGGCATTTTCCTGCCCGTAGCCCTCTGTGCCTGTAGCCTGCCTCAGGTCACATGACTGGTTGTCACTGACAATTGTGACTTTGTGAAATCATCCCAGACAGTCAAACAATAGGGGGATTAGCAGAGCCTGAAAGGGCCATTAACTTACTTGATGGTAGAGCTAAGCACAGCCCCACTTGCAACTGGATAGGCTGGGCTCTGCCACCACACAATAGGCTTAACAACCCTATATTGTCAGTGCAGCCAGCTAGGAGCCAAAGCAGGAGAGGCAGGAAATTCCTGGAACTTCAGAGAACTCTTCTGGAAACTTCTCCCAATTTCTATAAGCAGGGCATAAGGGTATAAAAAGAGCTCTCTCAGACCTGCTCCTCAGACCACTACTGGACCTGTGGAAGGACTCTTGGAGGACTGTCTGCTGCTCTGACCTGCTGTGAACTCTGCCCGACAGCTGCTAAACCTGGAAGGACTGCTTTGCTACCTGGAGTCTTAAGAAACCAGTGCTGCTGCGCAACTCTGCATCACCACCTACACCCACAACTCCAGAAGTCCTTCCAAGGACTAGTTCAGTTGATCTCATGTTTTGAGCCACAGGGGCATAATATGCACCCACCATTTGAAACCTGCACCTGCACTCAGCTTGAGTGAGTTTTGCACCCCCCAGAGGTCTCCCTCTCCCCCTGGACCCTTTGTTGTGTTGCTAAAGGTGCAAAGGTGGCCATTTTCTAAATCTAAGCACTTGCTATTTTGAACCTTAAACTTTAAAAATTCAAAACTCTGGTTCTACTAATTGGATTTTCGTAGTTTTGGTGTCAAATAATTTATTACAATTGACTCAATTTCTCTAAATTGGTTTGAGATTTTTATAGGGTTGTGTTTTCACTGTGTTGCTGTTTGTGTACTACATAAATACTTAACACATTGCCTCTAAGTTTAGCCTGACTGATGTTTGTGCCTAGCTACCCAGGGTTAAGCACAGGTTAATTTAGTGACTTTTTTGTGGTTCCCCCTGCAAGGAATTTGTGGCTGTTGCTTGACCATCATTCACACCCCAGTCAACCAACAACCCAATTTCTCACATTGGTGTTCAGTGGTGGGAGCAAGACTTGTGTTTTTGCAGTACTTAACAGTGATTGGTGTTACACAAAAATCCTAGATAAATGCTTTAGCATCAAAACTGACTTTTTAGATTCTTCTTGGTCTACATTGGGCATTTTTGGTTTTTCCCAAAATTTAACTGACCCTACCTTCCTCTGCAACCATGGAGTTGGAGCTGATCAATGTTGACATCCTAAACAAGGCTGAGCTGTATAAGCTCTGCAAGGAGAGGGGGCTAAAGGTGGGCAAGAAGGCATCCAAGGTGGACCTACATATAGCCCTCCAGGCCTATGAGGAGGTCAAGTGGCTGCAAACAACAACAGAGAAGGATGATCCAGAAGGGGACCTGAGACTGGATGAGGAAGAAGAACCCCCAGGAGAACAATGGGCTTCAGAAGTAACATCCCTGCCCAGAGTGGGAGAATTAGGATACCCAGGATGGGGCAGAGAGCAGTGTATCTTCCAGAAGACTGTCTCAAGTAGAGCAAGAGGACAGGAGGGAGGAGAGGAAGCTCGAGCTGGAACTGGCAGACTAAGGATGGAGGAGAAAAAGATCATGCTGGCTCATGAACTGAGCCTGAAGGAGCTGGACATTAAAGCCATCCAAGCACAGTCCAGCAGCAATGGTGGCAGCAGTGTCTACTGGAGAAGTGAGAATCTACATTCCCAAAGACCTGCCGCTCAGTTATGGGGTGGGGGATGATATAGATAAGTGGCTTTCAGTCTATGCGGTATCCATGAGGGCCCATAAGGTTCAAGAAGGGCACTAGGGGGGATGTTTGTAGAAATATATATGCCTCCAATGGGGAGGAACACACTCATGACTCTAGAGGTAAAAGACCAGACTAGGTATACCCCATGAAGGCCATTCTTCTTTCTAAGTTTGGGTTGACCCCTGAAAAGTATAGACAGAGGTTTAGGGACAGCCACAAGCTTCCCAACCAAACTTGGATGGAATTTATGGATTATGCTTGCAAGGCACTGAAGGGCTCAGGAGAGGCAGCAAGGTAGATGATTACAACCTGATACCAAGGGAACACATGCTCAATAGTTGTTTTATATAGCTGCACCAACACCTGGGAGACAGCAAGCTGACCAACCCCAGGAAGCTTGCTGAGGGAGCGGACCACTGGTCCATCACCACAGTGTGTAAAAAAAGGCACCTGGGGGGGACTCCCAAAAGGGTGATCAGGGTTCCCACTAGAAATACATAAAAAGGAGTCCTCTCAAGGCCCCCAAAATAGTTCTCAAGGAGAAGTGTTCCATCTCAATCTGGCCACCACAAGAAAGGCTTCTCAGGTAAAAACAAATCTAACCCCAATTGGTATGAGTGTTAAGTGTATGGCCACTACAAGGGCGACCCCAAGTGTCCCAAGAGGGCACAACCACCCACTTGAGGTAAACCCCCAGGGTTGGAGAGTGTAGTGCGTGGTGAGGGGATTTCTCCAGTTAGTAGGGGGAAGTCAGTCAGCTTACCCTAGTGTCCCTGGTTGATGAAGAAATGGTACCCAAAGCCCACATGACTTCCAATACTGCAACGTATAGGCAGTGGGTAACCATCAATGGGCAGAGGGTGGAGGCTCTGAGGGACACAGGAGACTACAGTAAGGTGCCATCTGGTGTCCTCAGAGCAAGTAATTCCCAATACAATCCACCAGGTTGTAGTAGCACACAGCCAGGGGAGGCACTGCTGTGTGGCTCTAATTACCTTTGAGTGGGGGAGTGGGTCTCGGATCTTCTGAAAGTTGCTGTGAGCCTTGCCATGCCTGCGGACTGTCTACTAGGAAATGACCCGGAGCACACTACCTGGAAGGAAGTGGAACTCAGGTCCCACCTGGGAATGTTGGGGCTGCATGAGTGGGTGTGTGTGACCACAAGGTCCATGGCAGCCCACAAAGGGAGTCAAAAAGGCCTAGAGCCTGGAAAAATGACCCAGACAACCACCAGGGGAGGGAAAGACAGGGGGCGTGGGAAATCAGACCCGATTTGTCTCTTAGAGGAGATGGATGGGGTGCCAAAGGAGGCCAGCCCAGAACCCACTGAGGAGGACATTGCCTCCCTTGGTGACCCCGGGAGTAGTTCTGTCAAGCAAAGAAAGAGTGCCCAACCCTGGAGTGCCTGAGATGGCAAGCTGAAGCACAGGCAGCTGGTAAAACCTCTAGGGATCACCACATTTATTGGAAGAATGACCTCCTGTACAGTGAACCCAAGGCACCTTTGCATGGGTCAACAAAAGCCCTAGGTGTTCCCCAATGCTACAGGTCTTTTCTATTAAGGTTAGCCCATGAGAGTCCCCTGGCAGGACATCTTGGGAAGGACAAGACCTTTGCCAGGTTTGTCCTCCACTTATACTGGACCAGGATGAAGGTGTCCTCAGATGCATTCTGCAGGACTTCTGTGGGAAGTGTGGGAAGAAGCTGAAAACGTCCCTGCAACTCTTACCTGTTGCTGGCATCCACTTTGAAAGGCTGGGCATCAACATCATTAGGCCCAGGCACCCAAAGAGAGCCTCTGGCAACAGTTTTATCCTGGCCTTGGTGGGCCGTGCCACAAGATATGCAGAGGCTATACCTCTCAGAACTGCACCTGCAGTAGCTAGGGCCTTAATGGGAATTAATGGGGATTTTCACCAGAGTAGGTTTCACCAAAGAAGTGGTGTCTGACAGGGGTACCAACTTTATATCAGCTTATAAGCAAGTTGTGTGGAGTTATCTATAAGTTCTCCACACCCTATCATCCACAAACCAATGGGCTTTTTGAGAGGTTCAACAAGACCCTGAAGGGCAACAAAGTCCGAAGATATAATTTCCAGCAGGACAAATCTTATCCTATATGCAGCCTGCACTCCATTGTGGTAAGAATTAAACACTCATTACTTCAATTCTACTGATTGGATTTTTGTTTTGTTGTCATCTTATTTATTAAAATCTATTCCATTTTTCTACATTGGTTTGCATTTTTTCTTGTGCTGTGTTTATACTTCTTTACTGTTTGAGTGCTGCAGAAATATGTTACACATTGCCTCTAAATTAAGCCTGACTGCTTTTGTGCCAAGCTACCACTGGATTGTGCGCAGGTTTACTTAGTGGTTTTTGTGTACACCCTAACAAGGATTGAGATTATTATTTGAAGTAGTTCTTACCCCTTCAACGAACAATCCACTTTATTACATCCATTAATTTTTTGAAGCTAAAAAGTGTCTTTTTTTAGTGGGCCAGGCCTCCACAGCTGTCATAACTAGTACATTCACAGCTTGATCTGGCTCTTGAGCCTGGTCCTATTAAAAATAAAACGATATTGACACTTAAGTGTTTCAGAAAATGTCTGACCTTCCATTGCTTAAACAATATTTAGTTAATACCTAATTCATATTTTTAAAAGTATCTTTGTCTGAACGTAAAGTCTTCTAGTGTTCTGCCTATTGATGCTGCAACACCACCATGCTTTCAGTGAAACGTTTAGCCAAGGCTTGTTTTTGTCTGAATAGCAGAACAATGGTTCTGAAAGCAAAGTATGCCTTAGACTTCTCTCATTCAGTAATAGAATTCCTCACAATCTATCTCTCTAAGAGGAAAGTAGACACACAAAAAATGGCCCATCTGAAACTTAATGGCCTCAGGAGACACTCATGCAGAGATCTGATTTATTTGGGAAATGACAGTGGCCACAATTATAATCATGAAAAAGCATATGCCAATTTGATGGGTGTGACATCTGCCTCGCATAATTAATACATATCGCTTAGCCTTAAATACTATCGGGTGGGTAAGTCTGATCACTTAAGGTTAGAGATTGCAAAATATGCAACAATATACTAAATGGGCTAACTTAAGTTGAATCTTCTGGAACGTTTATAAAAAGAGTGAGGTAAGATGTAGTTTTGAAGAAAGAACAGAACGTGTATGAATACCTTGCAGTGGACACAGCTTAAACACAATAACCAATATATATGAGCCCTTACAGGGGAAAATTATTCTTGATATACATTTATTTGAGAAGGTAATCTTATATTTATCTTTATATATTTTTCTAATTTTTATTTTATACATTATTTTCATAGCGCCTTCAACCTGGTCGTTGAGTAGCAAATATTACCAGCTTATTATTGAGTAAAAAAACATAGACCATAATTTTATCTAATATATCTTCCGGGAGAAACTCTGTAAAACCTAATACATTTCGACATCAGGATGACACAGAATATGAAATCCAAATCACAAACAGATACAGTTTGCTGTCTTCATTTACATAAATGTGACTGGAGTTCTAAATTTGATTTAATGTCTAGTTGCGCAGTTTTTCTTTTTATGGTATATTTATCGATTTTTGTTATTTCTTATCTGGGGAAAAATAGTGGGGTGTCTTGGCACTCAGTAATTGTTCTACTTGTTCCTCTCTGAATCCGAGAGTCTGTCTCCATTTAAACATTATCAGATATTATTGGGAGGGGACCTGCTCCCACATCAGCATGAATTCAACAAAATGCCAAATTGAATGGTCTCCTATAGCAGAAGTATTCTAAAAATGGGAATTTCCGCATCCATTACAGCTGTCATCTTCGAGTAATTCTGAGGACTTCTAGTCATACAAGTAAGAACCCTGTGGGATCTCTCCCTCAGTTTAAATTACATGCATTGATGAGATAATGCTTGCCTTTTTGGCCTTATCTGAAAAATAGTGCTAATATGCCCTCTAATTTTATTGAAACTTCGACGGACATGGTGTCGAATAGAAGTCAAAAATCAATTGCTCAGGACTCGTGTCATAGGTCCACTATCCTGAACAAACCCTTCAGAGAACATATTTTCATGGGTTCTATGATTCATACTTTGATAATAAGAATCAGAAATATCGACTTTCATGTACAGGATGCAACTAAAATCTCCACATGGCATCAGATGGACTGGCCACTGTCAGGTCACAAAAAAGTGTCTCTCTATGCCCATGCGTGAAAGAAGAAAAACCTGTAGCAAAAATGTATGGTGCCCCAAAAGCCAAGTTTTCTAAAGTTTATCATAATAAATCATACCTCCTTATCGAGAATTGCAATAACCGTTCCTTTTATATGTGCAGTTTAGGAGGCTAGAAAGAAATTCTTAGCTTTATGATCATTTGTAAGGCTTTTTGGCACAACTTGAATGATCCACAGAATCTGAGCCTCAGACACCACTGTCAGCTGCTGCGCCTTTCTGTGGAGTTCTTTGCATTATCCATTGTTCTCTTAGTTCTCCTTTCAATATTAAGTGTTTTTCCTAATGACTAGATACTTGTTTTGTGCACTTGCCTCTACTTTGTTTCTGTTCTCCACTTCTTCCAAAACTCCTGGACAATAGCCTCAGATTTGTGGAATATCTGCCCCAGTGCCCTTTCAACCTCACTGTTGAGGAAGTGGGGAAACAGCATACCGTTGCTATCTTGGGCATCAAATTTGTGCAGGATATTAAACGCTTCGAATGTACTTCATGCATTCAGGTATTGTGGCTTCTGTCATTTCTTCATAATGGATGCAATCTATTAATGGCAATGCAATCTTACTGCTTGAGGGTTTTTTTGAGCAGAAGCAGGGCTGAGAATTATGTTGATTTGTTTGGTAGTGCATACGTGCGGAACACTCTTAAAGGACTGTCCTTTTAAATATAAGATCCTGCCAATTTAATGGCATGACACTCCCCAATATATGTCAACTAAGGTTTGCTAGTGTTGTAGCCATAGGAACTGGGTTGCAGCCAGTGGGCCGTGCCTTTTTGAGATTGCATTATTGTGTTAGATATCCCAATGCCTTCCTATTTCCTAGCTAACATATGTTCCCTTTTTAGGCTTAATGGTGTGCTTTGTTTGATTTTATGAATGTCAATACAAACTAGCAAATGGGTCCTCATTCTGTTCCCTCAATTTGCAGTCTGGTATCCACTACGTAAAAAAACTTTCAATTTATTTTCCAGATACTTTCAGGACGTTGACAACTACTTTTTTTTTATCATAGTGGTGGACTGACAAGTTTTTTAATTTTTTTTATTTATTCCGGTTTGTACAAATAATTTATATTGGCACTCACTTCTCAATCCCAGACTGCAATGTACTTGTTGGTTGAAGTCCAATAGAATTACATGTCACATTTGCATATATATATATTATTGGTTCATAATTTTCAACACAAATCGCATTACGATTTTGTCTTACTCGCTAGGCAAATATCTGTCACGTTTAAACAAAGTCGACCTTTCAAGTATGGCATTATTCTCAACTTTGATCCTTACAGTTAATTAAGTGATGTAACATTCTTCTTTTTATTGTAGATTTATTGTCATTCAAAAATAAAACCTCCTTTCCTCATCAAATTACACTGCACAAACAGTGTATGGTTATATTCCTTTTTAATCATTACTGGTCATTTTAATCACCGCTATTTGCCAAGTTCCTGCATTTTGAAACGACACACAGAAAATATTAATTACAGCAGCTATAAATCATAAAATATACTATTAATATGATTTATACATAAAAGGTTCAAATACAAGCCTACAAGAATAAATCATAAGTGGTATTTAAAACTAATTTTTAATTTGCACAGAACAGCACATTTAAAAAGTTATACATTCTGTACTTACCAGTTTGCCACCAATGATCTAGCACTGGAACATTAAATACTTTTTTTGACCATTCCAATGTCTCGAGATCACATCTCTCTCCGGCCACAAATAATGTTCGGAACCTGATTAGAGAAACAATATTCATAATCAATAAAATCATTCTCATCACAGTTTAAATCTGGAAGTAGATCACTCAGCTACGAACCATTAATCACAAAGATTTCTGAGTTTGCACTGGTTAATTATTTAATGAGAACTTTACTGTCAACTCTGGGGTCACTTTACTGACATCCTAGATCAAGATAGTGTTGAGAAAGAAATTTCTTGAACTTTGTTTTGAATATTCTGAAAAAGCAGCATCTAAGAATAAACCATGCAATGACAGCTGCCAAGAGACTATGACCCTCATTACGACCCTGGCGGTCTGAAGAACACCAAGGCTGCGGTGCTGGTTTCCCCGCCGATGGGTCAGTGGGGAAGACTGCCAAATTACGCATTTGGCGGTTTGGCCAAAGCCAAACCGTTGACACTCTGCCCGTCTCGCCTCTTTTCTGCAGTCCGCAGGGCTAGAGGTGAGCACCTCCAGCACAGTGTACGCCGTAATACTCCTAGCAGAATTACGACGCGGGAGACCCTAGCATTTTTCTGATGGTTGCACTGCCAGAAAAAGCTGGCGGTCTTGCATCCTGGTAACAGGAATAAGAATTCCTGTCACCAGGATACACTCGCACACACGCACACATACACATACTCCCTTACACAAACACACCCCCACTCACCGATGCACTCGCATCATATGCCCGTATTCACACTAACATACATGCATACCGCACTCAACCATGCATTCACTCCCCCCTCAAGCATATACATACAAGCACACCCCCACCCCCCTACACCGCATACATACATTCACACCCCCCTTCCCCTGCACCGCCTACACACTCACTTGCTCTCCCTGTTCACTCACACACTCACCACCCTCCCCCTTCCACACACAGGCACACACATACACCCATTCACCCCTTCCATCCGCTCAATTGCACTCACGCACTCAATCGCTCACACCCGCACTCACGCCCTCACTCCCTCCCCATCCACAAACACTCACCCTCCCACCCCATCCACAATCACACATGCTCCACACCCCGCCCACAATAATTCACACACGCGCCCACAAACAGTCTCCTTCCCCCCGCATTCACGACATTCACACATGCACTCACATACGCAAACACCCCCGCCCCCTGTTGGACGATTACTTACCTCGTCCGTCGAGGAGGTCGTCCAGGAGGGGACGGGTCCCACCAGCGCCCTGCCATCAGGACACCACCACGCGGTATTACGTGCCGTAATACAGTGTGCGTTTCTTTTTGATGCCTCTTCACCGCCAACCCCCAGCATGACTGGTGTAGGAATCCTACTCCGTTTTCAGGTGGAATTCTGAAATTAGTCGTAATAGGGCAGTCTTAAGACCTCCAGTACTGTTGGTCTTTCGCGTCTGCGGCTTGAGCGGTCTTCCGGAAAGACCGCTGATGTCGTAATGAGGGTCTATGTGCTTGTTGTGATTTTGGAAACGTTTCTTTGTCATGCTTACTTTCTTTGTGTCCTGCCCTGCTTCGAATGAGAAAGATATGTTTGAAATCTTTGTTTTGCACTGAGGGGGTGTCTATCTGAAAAGCCATTAATCTCTGTTTTATAGAAACCTATTGTGTGGTTTGTTCTTAAGTGGTCATATTTTAGGTCCGGATTTTCACAGCACTGTCAGAATGACCTATTGATAACAACAAACAGACTTGGTTTCGGGTCCATTCCTTTAAACCATTAGCTTTCTTAGACCAACCTCTCTCAACCGTTGGCTTGAGAATTCGTTATATAAACAAAAGAGGAAGTTAAGAGGGAGACAACAGGCACGGCTTATCCTCCTAAAAAAAATCCTAGAAAACCAAATAGAAGCCCAACCGTTACCTAAGGGTTAACCCTCTGCTGATCAATGGAAACCTCTGGATTCCGTATAAAAACCCTCTCCCACCGGAATTACCCCTTGGTACACCTTGGTACCATCACTGGGATCATCTCATTCCGCTATGGAATGGGGGGTGCTGCAAACTATGAATTATATGGGAGCACTTTTAAATAATGCTCTAGGATGTCGAATAGGAGTGGGGGGGGTCTTAGATAAGTGCAAAAAAGGCACCCTGCAGCCGTTCCTTTGACACTCCCTGTACCCCAGCACAGCAAGATTGTAACAGTTAACTGTACAAAATCCTTTCAAGTTGCAGTAAGAGAAAGAAAAGTAAACACCAGTCCCCATATTAAAGAATACGTAGTAATATGTGTAAAGATATAGCCAAACATTTGACCTCTCTTTGAAGCACAACAAATCTGACACGATAAAAACAAAATTCAAAGACATCTGAGAGAAGAAAGGATATAAGGAATAAGGGAGTTTATCACATAGGCCTCTTTAATCGATCACCGGAATGCTATTCTGAGGTATCACTATTTTACCTTGAAGGAAAATATCTATTCAAAAGGAAAATTAACAGTGGAGGAAAACAAAGGGTTAAAAGATTCGTTATTTGCCGATGTTGATGTTAATATGCCCAAAAAACACTTCTGAGTCTGTTGAGTCAGGGGTGTTCTTGCAGAAGAGATCTGGTGTGAAAAGCATTTTTGTGAATTCTATTATCTGTGGCGTTTGTTTACTCTTTTTTTCACCTGAGAAACTCTGTACTTTTGCCTTCATTTGTCTTGGTCACGCAGAATATTTGATTTTTGCAGTTAAAAAAGGTGCGAACTCGGCCCAAAGGCATTGGAGTTTTACATGAACACCAGAATAAATTACACAGAGCCCGCTTTAGCAGTGGAAGTGCCCAGCACAACCACCTTTTCGCCCCTCTTAATAAATCCTTTTTAGCAACATTAGGTTAATGTAAGACTTGAAAAAAACATAACATTGTGACCTATACTATACAGTTTGCAAGCAGCTCTTTGATGATAGTTCATAGGTGACTGTGCAATAGTAGGATTGTACATTATAAACTGCAAGTAACACAAGCATCTCTGTGACAAAAGCAGTAACTCACTGAGCTATCCACATAAAATACAGCTCTGTGATCTGCATGGTACACGTTCTTTTCAGCAGGTATATTAACCCTCTATGCTACTTTATGATGACTCACAACTGCCACTAGACAACATTCTGGAATCTCTCTCCAGCAGGAACATTAATCACTAGAGTTATCTTGACATTTGTATTGCTGACTGAACGTTTCTGGACATATAAGGAACTCTTCAGCAGGTACTTTTAAAACCATAAGTTATTTCTAGACCCCCCCCAACCCTCCTCCCTGAGCTTACAATTAGGTTCAGTTGCACTGGTTGCAGGTCCCTAAGGGCGGCCCTAACATTACACAAGGGTAAAGTAATATTTAGGTATTATTGTTTTAGGTGAAGCAAGACTAAGTAATTTACCCAGAATCACAGGATGTTGAGCTGACGCTGGGCCTCATATCTGGTTACCAGGTGCAAAATTGGCAGTGCTGGTTGTTATGCCACATGTGCATTTCTTAAAGGTGATGGAAAAAAGGGATTACCCAGTCTTGCGGGATCACCCAGTTGTGCCCTGAGGTAGAGACAGGATCCAACTGTCCAGGGCAGGGAACCAGTTCAACATATGATCCAACTTTTTTTTGCAGAAGCTCAGCACTAAATACTGAATACCACAAAGACAGATTGGGATATGGCTAAAAAAAAGTAGTACAGAACGTTCCACAGGAATGTGCCTTCTGTAGGGCCCAATAGCATTATGAAAGATGTAGTCCATGCATTTTTTATTGTGGTTTTCAATCCTGAATTAACACTATGAATACTCACCATTTCTCAATAATAGCACCTTTCACTAAAGCAGTTCAATTTTCACATGGCATCATGATGATGTAATTCTAATAAAGCTTTTCAGACAGACTCAACCTTCTTAGGTGGTGTTGACTCTGATTACTTCAGAGCAATTCAAAAATAAAAATACTGAAATAAGTCTTCCAGCAACGGAACAACGTTTTGTTGCAGTCCACTATTATGAATAATGTTAAGCCTTGGAAATGGGAAAATGAAAATAATGTCCAGAGCTGACTAAATATCAGTATTTCTAATGATTTGTGGAATAAGTGAGGTCAAGTGGTTGTTGCTGTGAATGGGTAGAGGAGTCAGAGAACTTCAAAACTCCAATAGAGGACAGGCCAGGCTTTAAACAAGATTATCCATGGTGATGCTAAAATCGTCTTTAGGTGCCTACATGGTCACAAACCAATCATTCTATGCAGGTCAGACAACTCTCATTAAAGATGCAGTTCTTGAAAGCAAAACTTCCCATATAAGCAATGTTGAGTGAAACAAAGTTTATTCTCCTTGCTGGGTGACACAATTAGTTGCCTTTAGAAAAGCTGCATCTTAAAGTATAAGCTTCTACATTACCTCACCAAATGAAATGTTCCCATTCATTAGTTTACAGTGTTCTTTGTGTAAATAAAAACATTTGCAGAGTTAAACGAGAACATTTTATGCAACTATTTTTCATTATGAAAAATAAGTCTATGGGAAGGTCAGGAAAATAAACATCTTGCGAAAGCAGCATTCTTAAGGCAGGTCAGCTTGTCAAAACACATTGATTTAACTAGTCAGGCCTAGTAGGAGTGAATATGGCTGCCTACTATAATTTCAGCATTTAAAAGCATTCATTTTTCATTAAAGCACTTTCACAGATCTAATCTTGTGAGGGGAGTTTGAAACGTCGATGCTGTTTCTCACAACAATTTGTATACAAATGGTTGGTGTTTCTGGATATTTCAATGGAATATAAATGGCAAGTAATGATTATGCGTTTATTAAGTTTTTGATGGCACTGAATGCTTTCTGATTCTTCTTTGAAGATAGAGAAGCCACATCAGTGGCTTAAGATGTAACAGTCAGGAGGTATTTGAGGGAACAAGTAATTTGCCACATTAACTCAAATCTAGATATTTTTGACATTGTGGTCTTGTACGTAAGAAGAATTGTATTTTTGTTTTACATTTTTGGTGAGGATTAGCAAGTGTAACAAATGGGGTCTCTAGTTAGCAGGGGTATGCACCCAGTGAAAGTAGGGACCACCACTCTAGTGAGGGTGGGTCAGATGCACACTAAAGAAAACCTGTGCTCACCCTCTGGTAGGTTGACAAAGAAGTCAGGCTTACCTAAAGAGGCAATGTGTAAAGTACTTGTGCAACACATACACGTTAACACAATGGAAACACCACACCAGTTTAGAACATAGACAATACCTTTATAAACAAATCAAGACTAAAACAAAAACAATCCAATAAATAGAAGTCAAGTTATGAATTTTTAAAGAATAAAAAGAGTTCTAGGGCATAGAAGCAAATAGAGCTTTAGGGATTACTTGAGGTTATGCTGGACTGGGACCAAGACAACAGTTCAACTTGATCGTGATGGAGAACGGGTCGTATACAGGAGCCACAACAGCCAGAGAAACAGTACCTTGATCCTGGTCACAAGCACAAGATGTGGGGACGATGCTTCAATGGATGCCTCAATATCACTTCCTCTGTGAAGGAGATGCAGTGATTTTCCCCACACGCTGATGGCAGTGCACTGGTTTCTGGAGACTTCAAGCAGGCAGAGGATGGAGCGGTCGATGCAGCAGTTCCAAAGATGCTGCTCGGCCCAAAGTGCTAATGCACTGGTTTTACTCCTGCAACAGGATTGATGCGCCGGTTGCCACTTTCAGCAGGCAGTAGATGCATCACTTCACTGCTGCAAGTATCTGGGTCCACTTCCAGTGACCATGGCACAGGAGCAGGGGGAGATACTTTGATATCCCTGAGTCTCTAGCGACAGGAAGCAAGCCAACGAGCCCTTGGAGATCCCTTTGGGGTCCATGGCAGAGTCCAGCTCTCCCTCAGCAAGGTCAGAGAGCAGCAGGCAGCACAGAAGAAGAGCAGTACTTTCAGTTCAGCAGAGTAACAGTCCTTGATGCAGCACAGCAGTTCGGACAGAATCCAGATATAGATTTGATCAGTAGGGGATAATCAGCCCTTTGTGTGGGGGCAGGCACTGCCTATTCAGGTGTGTCATCCCCTCCTGACCTTTCTGCCCAGGAAGAGTCCTCAGAATACAGATCAATGCCAATGACCACTCAGACACACCTAACCTTCCTGTGTTTGTGACTATCTAGGAGGAATGCACAAAGTGTAGCTGTCACCCACCCCAGACCTGCATTGGAGACAGGCTGCAGGCACACAGCTGTAAGAGCACAGAAAGTGACATTTCTAAAACTGTAGTATTACAGCCAACTTTACCAATAAAGAGGATTTATCATTGCCATTCCAAAGATATGAAACATGACACAACTACTCCTTTCTAACAAGGAATTACATCTTAAAAGTGTATTAAGGAAGTCCCAATGTTAATGTGTGAGAGGTATAGGCCTCACAGTAGTGAAATCAGATGTTTTTCACGACCAGGACATGCAAAACTTGAACATACATGTCCTACCTTTTACTTACAAAGCACCCTGCCTTATGGGCTACCTAGGGCCTATCTTATGGGTGACTTAGATGTAATAAAAGGGAGCTTTAGGCTTGGCAAGTGGTTTTAAATGTAAAGTCGGAGGGGCAGTCAAACTGCACACACAGTCTCTGCAGTGGCTGGCCTGAGGCTTATTTAAAGGGATACTTCAGTGAGTGGCACTATCAGTTTTGCAGGCCCACTAGTAGCATTTCATTTACTGGCCCTGGGTAGATTGTATAGCACTTTACAAAGGATTTACAAGTAAATTAAATATGCCACTTGTATATACACCAATGTTACCATTTTTAGAGCAGAAGCATGTGCACTTTAGCACTGGTCAGCAGTGGTAAAGAGCTTAAAGTCCTAAGACCAATAAAAAGAATCAGCAAAAATTAGGCAAGCAGGCAAAAAGTTTGAGGGAAGACCAACTTAAGCTAATAGGTCTAACATGTGTCCCACCCCCCCAGCTGAAAGCGGGGAGTGCTACCCTCCCTCTCGGGACTTATCATTAAAGTAGAATAAGCATTGGCGCGGTCTACCTCTGATCTGTGTTCCACCCTGAAGTCCATACCCTTATGGGAAATGGACCACTTCAAAAATTTGAACTCTCAATCTTCATTTACATTAGCCACCTGAGGGGCCTATGGTCAGTCTGAATTAGGAAGAGACTACCAAACAGGTATGGTCCTAGCTTCTTCAGTGCCCAGACCACAGCAAAACCTTCTCTTTCTGTAGCGCTCCATTTTTGTTCCCCAGAGAGTAACCTCCTGGAGATGAAGGCTACAGGTTGGTGTAGGCTCTCTCCATTAAGGTGTGAAAGTGCTGCCCCATGCCATGTTCTGAGGCACCTGTCTGAACGACAGACTCCTTGGAGAAGTCAGGGGCCTTGAGCACAGGGGCTGCACATATGACCTGCTTTAGGGAGTCAAATGCTTTTTGGCATGTCTCTGTCCAAATCACATTTCTGGACTGATTCTTAAAAGTCAGCTCAGTCAAAGGGGCAACAATGGTTCCATATCCCTTGACTAACCTCCTGTACCACCCGGTGAGGTCCAAGAATGCCCTGACCTCATCCTGCGTTTTGAGGGGTCTTTCAGGCCATAGTTTCTATCTTGGCCTGGAGGGGCTGCACCTTACCCCTGGGCACCTGGTACCCCTAGTACACCACAGACCCCTGCCCTATCTGGCACTTACTGGCCTTGATAGTCAGGCCTGCCTGTTGCAGAGCCCAAAGCACTTCCTCCAGGTGAAAAGGTAGTCCTTCCGGCTGCTACTGAAAATAGCTATGTCATCCAGATAGGTAGCTGAGGAGGCCTCCAAACCAGCAAGGGCCTGGTTCACCAACCTCTGAAAGGTGGGAGAGGCATTTTGAGACAAAAGGGCATCACTCTAAACTGATAGCGGCCCTCTGAAATGGAGAAGGCTGACTTCTCCTTTACTCCTTCCATCAGGGTGATCTGCCAGTAGCCTGATGTAAGATCAAAGGTACTTAAGTATTGGGCAGCCCCCATCATATCAATAAGGTTATCAGCCCAAGGGATGGCAAGAGCATCTGAGTGAGTTTATCCCTCTTTAATCCACACAGAAGCAGAGTTCAGGTGTGGTGGCCTATGGGGCAGCTTTTGGGACCAGAACCACAGGACTGGACCACAGGCTACTGGTGTAATCTGTTACCCCCCATCTCCAGTATTTTGGAAACCTCTTCCTTAATGTTGGCCCTCACTTAATCAGACAAAGTGTAAGATTTATTCTTGACAGGGGTGTTGTCTCCTGAGTTCACATCATGGGTATACAGGTAGGTAGTCCCAGAGATGAGGGAAAACAGAGAGGCAGTCTGCCCTAGCACCTGGCAACAGTCCCTCTGATGTGGTGGAGTCAGACTGAGGAAAAGGATTACTCCCTCCACAGATCCATCTTTCCCCTTGGAGTCCAAGAGGTCAAGGAAAGGTTCACTCTCCACTTCCTCTTCTCCACCTGTCACCAACAGCAGGGTGAGCTCAGAGCTCTCAAAGTGGGGTTTGAAGGGGTTTGAGGTGATTGATATGCAGCACCTGGGGGTGTTGCCTGGGGGTCTTGAGGTCCACCAGGTAGGTGGCCTCTCCCTTTCTCTCAAGCACCTCACAATGCCTAGTCCATCAGTCTTAGAGGGCCCTGGGATTCAAAGGTTCCATAACCCACCTTTTCCACCCAGGCTGCAATTCGACAGTGATAGAATTTTGCTCATACCGCTCTTTCATCACAGCCTGGCTGGGTTCTAAGTTGTCTGAAGCTTGCTTCCACATCTTAGCCATTTAGCTCCTAAAGGCCAACATGTAGCTCACTACTTCTTGGGCATCTTTTGTGGGAGCTTGCACCCACCTTTCTTTCACCAGATTCAGAGGTCCTTTGACAGGTTGTCCATACAGAAGTTTGAAGGGGCAGAAGCACATTCCCTTCTGTGGCACCTCCCTGTATGCAAACAGAAGGCATGGCAAGAGGATATCCTACTTTTTCCCCAAGGTCTCTAATCATGCCCTTCCAAATCTTGTTAAATCTTTTAACACGCCCATTTGTTTGTAGATGGTGTGTGGTGGAGAACTTGTAGGTTACCCCATACTCCTTCCACAGTGACTGCATGTAAGCAGGCAGGGAGTTGGTTCCCCTCTCAGACACCACTTCTTTAGGGAAACCCACTCAAGTAAAAATCCTCATCAGGGCCTTTGTCACTACAGGAGAAGTTGTGGTCCACAGATGGATTACCTCTGGGTACCCAGTAGCATGATCTGCCAAAACCAGGATAAACCTGTTGCCTGAAGCAGTCTGGGGTCCACAGGCCTAACAATGTAGATGACCACCCTCTCAACAGGCAAGGGATGAAGAGCGGCTTTCAAGCCTCTGCCCCGTCATTCCGCTGCCAGGGCAGTCACACAAATCATACAGAATATATCTGAGGCATTCTTGCCCCTGGGTCAATAAAAGCAGGGGACAAGCCTTGCAAAGGTCTTGTCCCAGGTGGCCTCTCAAGGTAATTTCATGAGCCAGCTCCAGTAGGAAGGTCCTGCAGCATTGGGGGACTACCAAGGCACTTGTTGTCCCATGCACATGAACCTTGGGGTTTGAATTAGTCTCAGTACAGAGTTGAAGTGAACACTGAGTTACTATATGGTATTGCACAAACACTAGTCCTAGCCTTACTGCTGATCACCAATGTTTGAAATCGGGTCTCTAATTGGCAGTGGTATGCACTCAAGTTCAAGTAGGGACCATCACTCTAGTCATGGTAAGTCAGATACATACTAAAAGATAGCCTGTGCCCACCTCTGGTAGCTTCGCACAGAGCAGTCAGGCTTATTTAAAGAGGCAATGTGTAAAGTATTTGTGCAACAAACAGACACACTAACACAATGGAAACACCACAAAAAGACTCCACACAAACTTAGAAAAACAGACAGTTTTATAAATAAATCAAGACCAAAAGAACAAAAATTCAATAAGTAGAAGTCGAGTTATGAAATTTTAATAAAAAGAGTTCTAGAGCTTGGCAGCAAATAGCGCTTTATCGGTGGCTAGAAGTCACACTGGACAGTGCAAAGTTAACAGTTCAAGCTGACTGTGATGGAGTGCGGGAGGGTACAGGAGCCACACAGGCCTGAGTAACAGAGTACACTGACTCTGTTCGCAAGCACAAGATGTGGGGACGATGTCGAGGTTGATGGGTCTATGTCAAGTCCGCAGTCAAGGAGATGCATTTTTTTTTTCCAGGCATTGATGGTGGTCTGTTGGTTTCCAAAGACAAGCGTTGAAGCCGCAAATCGTTGATTCCACAACTTATACACCGGATTTCTCAACAATGTTGGAGGGGTGCATTGATCATCCTTCACAATAGTGTCGATGAGATGGTTTCAGTGCAGTGTTGATGCGCTGGGTGCCACATCCAGCAGGCAGGGAATGAGTTGGTCCATGTGGCTGTTCCAAAGATGATGCTCAGGTCCCAAGTGTGATGCGCTTTTTTACACCAACAGGTTCGATGTGTCAGTTACTGCTTCCAGCAGGCAGGAGATAATTCGATTTCAGTGGCCCATGTAACTGGATCCAATTCCAGTTAACCAGGAACAGGAGCAGGGGTAGGGACTTTGATATCTTTGAGTCTCTAGCTAGACGAGGCAAGTGGACAAGCCCTTGGAAATCACTTTGGGGTGCAAGGCAGAATCCATCTCTCCCTCAGGAAGTCAGAAAGCAGCAGGGCAGCACAGCAGAAAAGCAGTACTTCCATGTCAGTAGTCCAGCAGAGTGCTAGTCATTGATGCATCCAGTTGTAGGTCCGGAAGTGTCTGATTTGGTGGGGTCAGAGACCTAGTACTTATACCCAAATGTGCCCAAGGTGGTGGTGACTTCAAAGCAGGGTACACAAGTATCCTTTCTTTCTCGGCCATGGCTCCAGACTATCAGTAGACGGTAATCAGCCATTTGGTTGAGGACAGGCACTGCCTATTCTGGTGTGTCATCCCCTCCCATCCTTTCTGCCCAGGAAGACCCAGCAGAACACAGATAAAGGCAGATGAGCACTCAGACACAGCAAACCATCCTATGTTATGGCTGTCTAGAGAGAATGCACAAAGTGTAGCTTTCACCCATCGCAGACAGACAGGCTGCCGGCAGACAGAGCTGTAAGAGAAGAGAAATGAACACTTTCTAAGAGTGGCATTTCTAAAATAGTCATGTTAAATCTGTCTTTACCAGTAAAGAGGATTTATCATTACCATACCAAAGATTTGAAACATGGAACAGCCACTCCTTTCTAATCAGAAATTACAGCTTAAAAATGTATTAGGGAATTTAGGGCCAGATGTACCAAAGGATTTTACCCATTCTGTGTCTATGGGAAAATGCTTTAGTACATATGGCCCTTAATATGTTAACCTATGAGAAGAGTAGGCCTCACAGTAGTGAAAAACAAATGTAGGTGTTTTTCACTACCAAGACATGCAGAATTTAAAAGTACATGTCACATTGTTTACTGACACAGCACCCTGCCATACGAGCCACGTAGCGCCTTTCTTATGGATGCCATAGATGTAATAAAAAGTGAGTTTTAGGCTTGGCAATGGGTTTTAAATGCCAATTGGATGTGCCAGTGCACACACAGGCTCTGCACTGGCAGGCCAGAGACATATTTAAAGGCTACTTCAGTGGGTAATGGAAATCAATGCTGCAGACCCACTAGTAGCATTTCATTTACAGGCCCTAGTTATATATGGAACACCACTTTACAAGGGACGTCCAAGTAAATTAAATATGCCAATTGACTATACACCAAAGTTACCATGTTTAGGTGAGAAACACGTGCACTTTACCACAGGTCAACAGTGGTAAAGTGCTCAGAGTCCTATGGACAACAAAATGAATCAGCAAAAATATGAGATAAGCAGGCAAAAGGTTTGGGGGGAGACCACCTTAAGGCTGACCGGTCTAACAGCTAGTCTGACTTAATGTGGGTGCCAATCAAGTCTTGGGACAGAGATTGTAGGCAGGCAAGAGTTGAAGCAGCAGAGAAAATTAGGTTCAGAATATGTATTATTTGTGGCTGGAAGTGGTTTTATGGGTGATGGCTGTAAATGTAGTGATTCACACATGGTAGAAAAAAATATTAAGGGAGAGGAAATCAACAAAGTACTTGAGGTTATTATTAAACCTTCATGTTGAAGAGACAAGAATGGAGAAATCATAGGTAGGCAGAGGTAGATGAGATGAAAGATGATATGAAAGAGTTAGAGGGTGAGAGTCATGCTGAGAAGCATTAAACAGTGTGAAGGGTGAAAAAGAGGATGGCTCGGTGTGTAATGGAGAGGGTACCACTGCTTTTGTGATTGTGGTGATAAATATGCCATTGAAGGTTTCTATAATACAGTGTTGTAGGATAGTAATAATGGCAGAAACACGCTTCCTCACAGAGTAAGTATTAGTGAGTTTGAGAAAGCGCGGATGCAGTAACATGAATAAAAGACTGACAAATACAAGTGCAAGGTGCACAGGGGTGTTGTGTTTCATTTTGCATGGGTATAGTAAGGGAGGTGGAATGAGCAAGGCTTGTGGTGGGTGACCTTTGCACATAGGTGCACTGGTACTGGCCAACTGCCTTTTTCTGGTTCTGACATAAGCCAAATACGCAAAGGGATGATTCTTGTAGCAAGTTTTAAGTGTCACAATGGGAATTACCTCTACCTGCTCTGTCCCTTTGTTAGAAGCCAAAGTTGTTCGGTTATGTTGTAGAGAGAAGACACTACAAGACACCAAAGGACCAACTAGAACAGCCAGGGGGTTCTGTTGAAGAAGGCCAGTGATGTAGTAGTTTGTTATGCAGAATCTGTACCTTTCCACAATATGTACTGCTGGGGATTCTAATGATGGTGTGAGATTTGCACAAAGAAGGAAGGCTCGCAGACGTAAATCTTCTGATTTCACAAAATGGATCTGGAACACAGCAGCTAATAGAAACTGATCAGAATAGTCAGGAAGTCCCCTGAAACAAACTGAGGCCATAACTTCATCCGCAAACTTTTGTATGTTCCACAACAGTTGTTGCTGCCCTTCCTCCCCCTCAACGCCAAGGGAAGATACTCCAGATGAAAATTTGATGAAATTGCTAGAAATGCCGCAGACGTGGCAATAAGTACATACTTCTAGGTGATGCATTTGAATTGGAATAATCTCTCCAAGTAATAACTACAGTAGAGGACATAATATTTCAGATATACATCTTGAGCTGAACACAGGATCCCAGGTGCGGAATCCACAACTGACTCCAGAATGTCAGGTGAGGTATACAGGATTCAATGTAATACAGAAAATTGGAGCTCCAAGCTGGAAACCATACTCCAGGTGAGTGCTCCAAACCTGGTCACAATACTGCAGTTGAGAGCTAACTAGACAACAGTCCAAGGAACGTCTCCCATTTTTTAGCATGATATACAAGATTTCTTTGGATCAAAGTATGAAAAAATCCCGTCTGAATTATTCTAATACCATCTATTCTGGACTGACAGGACAGTCAGTGGTTACAATTCAAAAGTCTTAGAACTATTTTACATGAAAGGCACAGACTAAATTATCTTTATCATGATGCCCTTCAACCTTCGTACTTGGTCAAAGACAGGACCCATTTCAAAACTCTCTACACTATCTAGCAAACTATGTATGAATTAGAGCTCATTATTTCATCTCAGCCAACACATTCAATCCTATCAACTAAGTGTTTAAAGATGGATTCACATAATTGACAGGCCACTGCCCTAACTAGGTGAAAGTAATTTGGTGGTATGGCAATCTACATGTTTTGTTTCCTCTGGATCCTCCTCCCTCTTATCATCGGATTGGAACATCAGTTTGTAGACCTGGCATTCTTGGGGTGGTTTCCTCTAACCTTTTGCCCTCTAACCTCCTGTTTTGCTGAACTCTTTTTAGCGGCTTTAGGACTCTTGACACATTTAATTTACTTATATTTCTATTTTCCAGTATTTATTAGCGCATGGCTACCCAACGGGCCTCCCGTTGATGGTAAAATCTTTGCTCTGAATACATTTTCGATGTGTCTCTGAAATAAATGAGTTTCCATAATTTCCTAAAGAAGCTTTCCGATCTCTTCTGTCTATTGTGTGGAGGGAACTCATTCCATAACTTAGGAGCTAGATATCCGAAGGAGCTGCCACCTCTCCTTACTTTCCTTATTCTAGGAATATAGAGGAGGTTTTGATCTTCAGAACATAACATCCATTTAGGGACCTAGGGAGTGATTGAATGTTGAATTGGCAAGGGTCCCCTTTCTCTGCAGAGCTTTGTGGACCAGGCATAAGGACGTAATTTGAATTATTTTCTGGACTGGCAGCCAGTGAAGAGCTGCCAGTGCAGGAGCAGTTGAGGTACATTTAGGGATTGTTAAAAGCATACATGCTGCAACATTCTGTATTATCTGCAGTCGGTTGGTAACATATTTAGGGCTGCCTACGTTGAGTGAGTTCACATAGTCCAGGTGTGAATTAATGAGGCCCTGAACTACTATTCTGAGCAGGTTAATAGGAAGCCAGGTCACGAATTTTCTTAAGGTGCGAAGAAGTCCAAAACAGCTTGCTGCCAATTTCAAGCTGGGATTTCCATAGTGAACCTTTCATCAATCCAGAAACCTAAACTCTTCACCTAAGAGGCAGGTACTGGAAGTATCCCCAGCTCATTAGGCCAGCTAAGTTCATTTCAGAGGGAGGGGTTGTTTTCTATCATCAAAACCTCAGCTTTGTCACCTTTTAATTTTAGATGATTGTTTGACATCCAGCTAGTAACATGTTTGAGACAGGCGTTTAGCTGCTGGGATTTTTTTTTCAATATCTGTGGTTAACGAGACGAAGGAAGATGGCGGGGTGGGGGGAGTTATTCATTTCACTAACTGCACCTCTGGGTGGAGCCATGGAGCCCTGCACAAGGAAATAAAGGTTTTTCCATATTGGGTTTAGGTAGAGAGGGCCACCGTAGGACAGTTTACAGTGAAACACACAGGAAGTGCTACAAAAGTGGGTGGGGACACTCCTGGGAACTTTTATCTCATTGGCTAGGGAGTGGCCAGGAGATTCACCAACCCAAAGACTGGCACTGGGTCTGAAAGTGGGACCCTCAGGGCCCTCTTTAAAACACCTCTGGACCTGTGGAAGGCTGAAGTCACACTGCACCTTCTGTGGAGAGTAACCCCATGAATTGGACCTGCTCTCCACTGGTACCCAAGACAGAAGAGTGGACTCCAAGGGCTAGCTGGCTAGTTTCCTGCTTAGCTCCAGGAACACAAAGGCAACAAGAGGCCCATATTTCTGCCACGCCCACTTGACCAGTTCCAACTTGATTTGCCCTGGACCCTGCTTGTAGCTTCTTGGAGAATGGAGTCCTAGCCCTCCAGTGGTGCCCAATAGGTCTTGGACCATTGGCTAGTGTTAGATTGTGATTTTTCCCAATCAAAAACTGAAGGACTGGACACTTAGAGATGTTTAAACCAGAGGCTACCTGACCGCGGCTGAGCCACCAACGTCAAACTGCCAGTCAAACTCAACTTGCTGGTTTGCTCCGTTGAAAGGCTCCTAACTTTCAGAAAGGTTCCTACATTCAAACATAAAGGACTTGACCAAAACCAGTGCTCAGCAGCAACCCCACAGCAACAACACCTTCCTTGGCCCACACTTCGGACTTCGCCCACTCAAAGTTAGATCCTTCCCATCAGAGCCAAGGTTTCCACCGAGATCTTGTGCTTCAGCAAGCTGTCATCAACAAGTCCTTTGACAGATCCAATTGGCTCCCTAACCTGCAGACTACCTCATCAGCGACAACTTCTCTCCATTAAAACAACTAAGTCAAAAGGTAAACTTCCCACTGGTATGAACCTGACCCCGGTATCCAACCTATGCTACATTGCTGTTAGCTTTAACTTTTAAATTTGTCCTAGTCTACCACAACCAGATATCTGTGGTTGACACTTTGAGCTTTTTGGTGCTAGAAACATCAAGAAAATTGAAAAATCTTATATCCAGCTCCATACAACCGATTTTTGTCATTTCGATGTCTATGTGTTTTTTACAATTTTCTTTATTTTTGTCAATTAGAGTGGGATTTATATTGTGTCGTGTTGTGTACTTTTGAACTGTTTTGGCACTGTTAAATCCTCTGCATTATCTTAAGTTAAGTCTGTCTTCTCTTTGCAACAGCTACCAACTCGGGTGAAGCTCAGGTTTAAAATATTGAGACCTACCAGGACAAAGTAAAGAATAATGCCATTATTACTTGAAGGGGACTACCATCCATCATAATAAATCAGCATCCATAAAGTGTGAGCAATGGAGCAGTGCAATGGTAACTGCCTCTATTTCTGTGTGACAGACCACAAATCTTGGTGCATTTCTACATATTTAGCTACATACTGAATACAGGAGATTGACTTTGTGGGTTAGTTTATGGATGAAAATTATATTGCTTACTTTAAAGAGCGTGGAAATCCAGGCATCAAAAACTGGACAATGTGTAAGTGTTAAGGAAGCAAAATAGACCTGAGCATTGAAAATCAAAGTAGCAAGCACTTTGAAATGAAGCGAAACAACCACAGAAAAAATAGAACTCGAATCATTTAGATGGACTTGATTGTGTATATCTCCCAATCAGAAAGATTGAATCAACATGGCGATGTTCTGATGTCATTTGACGTGGGGTCCTGCTTTGTAATGTGGACTATGGTCATGCTGAGTGAGTACCTCTGCCCAGGTACCACTGAGCAATAAGTCTCATGCATGCTATACCATTGCCTGAAATACCCAAAGGGAAAGGTCTGAAGCCCTGACCGGAGGACACTGCACAGGGTATAATCTTTGTCCTTTGCAAAGTAGCTCTGCTCAGAGGACCAGTGGTATTTGCCCTATAGATACTGAATGCATGACTTTAAACTGTGATCTGTGTGCAGTATCTCTGCCTGCAATACCCACAGGGCATGACCAATTGCTGAGCCCAATTCTCACTGCACACATGGCAGGGTGTGTAGACACAACCTGCTGTATCCATAATTCACTCTGTGTGGCAAATTTCATGAGTCAGCACAAACAGGACCTGATAGCCAAAGACCAGGCATTGTGCCTCAGATCCCTTCCCTGTTTGTAGTACCTCCAGTCAGGGTCTGTGACCCTGCCCTCCACCATGCTCAGAAGTTTGAGTATTTGATCATACCTTGGATCTGGTACCCCTGCTCACTTTGCCCTATGTGCAGTACGACTTCCTACAGCCTAGTATAGCAGGTGCATGGCTATGCCTGTGTCTGGTACACCTGCCAGTCATGTCCACATTGTATCGCTTGCATCCTTGTCTTGTGAGTGATGGCCAAAACGCAATTTTGTCTGTATCCCAGGAGCATGATCACTCATCAATCAGACTAAGGGCCTGGTATAGAGATAGGCAGGCGGGTTACTCTATCATAAATCTGACGGCTATCCTGTTTACCGCATTATGATGTCTGTAGAATATAATGGAATCGTAATATGGTGGCCCGGTATCAGTCACATTTGTGATGGAGTAACCCCATAAGCCAAACTCTAAATCAGGCCCTGAATTTGGCCCAGGCCCTGCGAAAAGACTTTAAGAAATGTTTAGTCAGATTTCTAGTCCATTAACTATGTCCCAGCTCCTATCCTGTTTCATTTTATTTCCATTAGCATTTTCTTAGTACATAGTTATTTTAAGAGCACTGAAATAGACCTATAACAGCACATGGCTTTCCTGCTTCGCCTTTCACATTGCCTGTGTTGCACTTCAAAATCACATTTTGTCTGGATCGAGAAGGGAAAAGCCTGATAAACATGTTGAACTGATATACAAATGTTATGTGCAACTTCCATCTAGAGAGGTTGAGAATGATAAATTGCACCCAGGAAGAGAGTTCATTGATTTTGCTGAAGGAGACGGACATATTTTGTTGGTATATTATTATTCATGGTAAGTTGATTGGAATCTCTTTCCTCCTTGTGTACACAGTCTTGCATTTTGTCATAGTAGATCAATCTTCCAGTCAGTTCGATGCGTCTGTATAATAAATCTAAGTGAAGTGGAGTAATGCAAAACTTTATAAACGTGTGCGTAATTTGAGAGTTCTGCCAGAGATAAACTTGGTTGTTTTTAGATGGCAATTGCTTGACAATCGTGATGGGATTTGGGAAGCATGATTTGTGGTTCAAAGGAATGACACATTACTTAAAGCAAACAATTTCTTGAATACAGAACACATATCAATACATTCGTTCTACTTGATTTTCTTTAATATAAAATATAATATCCTATCCTTAAAAACACAGTAAAAGCCCTCACTTTGGAAACGTACGGGCTGCTACAGCGGACGTACTTTTTCTTGCAGCGAGCAGAAATGCAAGGGTGGAAAAGCAGTCATTGTCCATTTTCTGTAATTGGGCAGTAGGATTAGCCCGGAGGGAGCCTTGCCAAGTTCCCACTTATGGAATGGCACTACTTTAAGCACTAATTGATTCCTCAAGAATCCTGTTTTTTGCTGCATTTGAATCAATTTAGTATTCATTGTTCAAACTAAATGCCGATTAACTTTATTTTTTGTAAAATGTTAACACATGAATATTAATAGTTACAGGGCTGTGTTGGCCCATAGTGCCTGGAAGCTGCTACAGCAACTAAACACTTTAGACGTTAGTACAATTATTTCTACTTATTTTACATTCTGTCTCCTTCCAGGGGAGGTGTCACAGTGCCCAGGGGACTAGCTGTTATTGTATACTGCCTGTATTCTCATCACGCACATTAAGCAACTGGGCAGTAAGGGAATGGGGTTTGTGTTCGGCTACCTAAGAATTCATGGATATCAGCGCCCAGCCTTACCCCACCCACCCCCAGTCAGCTGCTCCCTCCCATCCTGCCCAGGATGGACCATCAACATGCAGATGGTCACTTAGTCACACCTAAGCTACCTTTGTGTGGATGTCTGAAGGGAATGCACAAGAGCCCAGCTGTCACCCACCCAGACTTGCATTCAGGGACAGGCAGAGGGCACTAGATGAAGAAAATGCTGACTTTCTAAAAGCAGCATTTTCTGAATTACAATTTAAAATCCGGCTTTACCATAAGTTGTAATTTTAAATTGTGATTCCAGACACAGCAAACAGGGGATCCATTCTCTTCCCAATTGGAAATTACACTTATAAAATGTAATAAGATAATCTCAATGTTAACCCACGGGAGAGATGGGTCTTTCAGTAGTGAAAAATGAATTTAAGAGTTTTTCACTACCTGGAAATGTCAAACTAAAAAGTGTATGTTTAACTTTTTTAATACACTGCACCCTGCCCTTAGGGGCTGTCCAGAGCCTACCTTAGGTGTGTTTATATGTATTAAAAAAGTAAGGTTTGGGCCTGGCAAGGGGGTAACTTGTGAGGGCGACATGGCAGTTTAAAACTGTGCACACAGGCTCTGCAATGGTAGGCCTGAGCCATGTTTGAAGGGCTGCTAAGTATCTCATTGCTGAACAGATTTGAAGAGAGGGAGGTCAGGTTAATCAGTGTTGCTCCTTATTGTTGTGGCTTTGTTTAGTGCCATTTGCTCCAACTAGAGCCGCCATTTTAGGTCCTTTTAGTCATTTTAGTCCTTATGCTCAACCATCCTGGCCCGGTCCGGGGTGCAGACATGCAGGTAAGACCAATGCTCTGGTCCCTGCCTAAATAATTATGCAATACAAATAATGACGCCAGATATCCTTGTGATATGTACTGTTGTATATACTGCAATTACTGTGACCTTTTGTGATTAAAGGGATTTTTATCCGCAGGGAGGGTACGCTAGTTTTTATTTACACAACTGGCTTTATTCTGCACTTCCTTGCTTTTAACAAAATATTCTGCCCAATTTCTTAGCTTAACTATCTCATTGCTTAACAGATTTGAAGAGGGGGGGACAGGCCAATCCCTCATTGTTGAGGCCTTGTTCAGTGCCATTTGTTAAAACTAGAGCCACCATTTTAAGTTGGCGCTCTAGACTTCCTGCTCAACCCCAGCCCCATATTTAATGGAGTTCGGGGTGCTGACAAGCGTCACCTGCGCACCAAAGGCAAGTCCGCGGCCGGTAGTGGCCACGGGCCACAACCCCTGCCTCTCCTGGGCCAGTTTGCATTACCTTTACTGCAGCTCAATTAAAACGTCTTAAACCATTGATAGAAGAAGCCTGCAGACATTCTGTGCATGTGGATCGGACCCAGTGGGCATGCAAACACTAAGTGGAGCACGGGGAATAGAAAATGTATAAGAAGTAGTGGGCCCAATATCGCCCCCTTGTGAACACTGCATGATGCTACTTAATTGCAGGTCAATTCCGAAACATAGCTTATAGCTTTTTATCTTATTAGAAGAGGAGAAACCAGATGGTCTATTTGTTACAGAAACATGGTTGCAGGATGAATCCATGCCAGGCATTATTCTGGTCCTACCCCAAGGTTATGTCATTCAAAGATGTGACCGGGAAGACAGGAGAGGAAGGGGGTTGCAATAATCTTTAAAGATAACTTCCAGGAAGAGAATGTTCTCTTGGGAATTCTCTGCTACTTTTACCTTTTCAGGGATTTTAATATATTATTTCCCAGGGCCCACCATTGCATTTAGCTCAGCTCTACCCAAACTAATTGCAGAATATAGCCTGGAGAAATCTAATTTCACCGTTTTAGGAAATCTAAATATACACTTTGGTGAAGATAATATTGAAAGTATAAAGAATATTATGCAGGGCGTGGCGGCAATCCAGTTGGCTCAAAAAGTAGGGCACCAAACCCAAAAACTAGGACACATACTGTATCCTATCTTTTCCAATATTAACAATCTCATATAGACACGCCGATCCCCACGTGCTGGAGTGATTATCACCTAGTATGTTTATCTATTACTATCACTATGGAAGTAGGCAAACAAGTGTATGCGGCAAAATTAAAGCGCTGCTGGTCTAGATTAGATATCAAAAGCTGGGATATTGCATTTGTAAAAGCACTAATAGAGCAATCAGTGATTAAAAAAGGTGGTGTGCAGGAGAGATATGAACATTTTGAGGGCTGGCTTAGAGGCTCCTTAGATGATGTGATCTCTATGAAAACGATAGGAGCAGACTGCCCTGTAAATCGCACGCCCTGGTACTCTAACAATCTTAAGGTGTTAAAGAGAGAAGCAAAAAAAGCCAAAAGACAGTGGAGAAAAAATTATGATGAGCGATGTAAGGCAGCTTATAAAAAAGCAACAAATAATATCAATATGCCATCAGAGCGAAAAGGAAAACATGCTTTAGGAATAAAATAGAGAATGCCCTTAATACTTCAAGGGAACTGTTTAACGTGGTAAACAATTTTATGAAGCCAGCAAAAACTCCAAATGAACCTATACCCTCAGTGGAGTGGCATAATGCATCAGCTGGCTTCTTTTTAGGAAAAGGTGCACCCGGCCTACAAATATCAATACTTATAATCTTAATAATAATCTAACAGGGGCTTCTGTTAGTCATACATTGTCAGCTTTACTCAAACTTCACACTGAGACAACCAAAGAAATCCTCAACTCAATTAAATCAGGATCTCCATTAGATATTGCTCCTCCTGACATACTAAAAAAAGGAGGGAAACTGATATTAGTTGAACTGGCAGATCTCAAGTGTTTATTAGAAAGTGGCATGCTTCCGCAAGCATGGAAACGTGACAGTAAAGTATCTTTTGAAAAAGCCCACTGCTAATCCTTTGTTGGTGGAAAACTATTGCCCTATAGCTCTCTTCCCAGAGGTAATTAAGGTTCTTGAAAACTATGTGAACATCTCCTTTCTACCCACCATCACCGACACTCGATTCTGCACCCGACCCAGACAGGGTTCAGACCAGGAAATAGTACAGAAATTTTCTTCCTAGCCACAATGGAAAAATTTAAATCAAGTTTGGACCTATGCGGCTCAGAAGCTTTGATTTTGTTAGATCTGAGTGCCGCCATAGATACTGTATCCCACCCAACCCTCATTCAGAGAATGAAGGAGGCAGGAATAAAGGAAACTGCTCTCAGATGCCTAATTGACTTTTTAAAGTCATATAGCTTTGAAGTACAGGAGTATTCTTTTTTATCTATCTACTACATTTGCATCATGCTGGAGTGCCTCAGGGATCTTCGTCAAGTCCCACTGTCTTTAATCTTTATGTATGCCCTTTGGCAGAAATTCAGCAAAGGTATGGGTTTGCGGTTCTCTCATTAACAGACAAAACTCACATGGACCCCCACACTGGCTCTGGATTCTTGGACAATGGTAGGGCGAGCCTAGGTGTGGGTATCGTCTGCTTGTTACAGAGGATACACATTTGAAGCCTGTGCAGTTGGTGGGCACGTGACCCAGGCCATCCTGTCGGGAGGACGTCACACCTACTTTCCAGCCAAGGTCCTTTTGTCCCCCTACCTGAAAGCCACTCATACCTCCTTGCAGCAGACTCCCAAGTGACATTTGGGAGATTAACTCTGAAAAGGCAAACAGAGGCAGAAAAAGGCCAACCTTCTAAAAGTGGCATTTACCAAACACTAATTTAAAATCTGATTTGGCAATTCGATTGAGTTTTAAATTACTATTAATTTGAGTCATTGAATCACAGCTTTAGCTATTCTGAAACTGGAGTTATGCATTACGCAGTGTTAAAATGTAATCCTGTGATTTTCTATGGGAGAGTCAGACTTGCCACAGTAAAAAACTGCTTTGGAGATTTTTCACTGCTTTGACATGTCAAACATATATACACATGTCCTATTTTTTAAATGCCATGCTCCCTGTCTAATGGGAATGTAGGGCCTACCTTGGGGGGACGTGTATGTATTAAAAAAGGGTTATGCTTGGCAAAAGGTTTATTTTGAGAAGTCAAATTTGCAGTTTTAAAACTGCACATTCAGGCTGCAGGGGCAGGCCTGAAACAATGCTTTGCCTTCACACTTTAGTGGTGCCACAATAGGTGCTACATTCTGATAACAACATCTAACTTACAGGCCCTGGGAACACTGTATATACCATGTAGCAGGGACTTACAGGTAATTAAAATTGTCCAATTAGGACTTTTGTTCAATTCGACACGTTTGTAGCCTGGTTAGCAGGGCCCCAGTGTACAGAGTCCAAAAACCAAGAGCATCAGTTAAAAAGAAAATAGGGGATCATGCAAAAAGAAGCATTTTCTTACAGGTTTGAAAAGCATTTTTATGGATGCGAATTTCCTACATTTTACCTTTCATGATGTTCGTTAAGTTTCTCAGTTTAAGTTGCTACAAGGTAATTTTCTAGATATTGTGAGATAATTGTCCCCTTGTTTAAAACAATTGTGTTTTGTGGAGTTTTTTTACGTGCAATGGTAAGGTAACAGTATGCAAATATGCTCACAGCAAGGTTATCTTTTGCAACATAAATTGTCACAATATTCACGATTTCAATGTGAATTTGGGGAGATGCAAAGCGTTGGGACTTTTTGAGTTTTAACAGAGGTTTGTACATGTTGAAAGCAAAAACCTTAGACATGAGTACTGTGATGTGTTACATGAGTACAGTGATGTGCTCAATACAGACGACCATTTTCCTTATTTTTCAAACGTAATAAAAATAACAACGCTACTCGTAAAAATCCGATTTCAGCACCTGAGAAATTCAAAGAAAATTTACATGACAGCTGCAGTCATCCTTCCAATAAGATAAATGTGTAAGATATTACGCTGCCTTTTTCAACATCTAAACATCCTTGGTGTCAACACTATATTTTCTCGGTATAAAACGAATGAAGCTCTACTACCCTGCAATGAAAAATGCATCCATGTACCATCTTGTCCATGATATTTGTTAGGTAAGGTTGATCTTTTCTTTACCCATTTTGCCAAACACTGGTCAAGTTTATCCACAGGCCATAATGTTTTAGTGGCAGCTTCTGTAATTCTTGCTTTGGAATTACCTTTGGTACTTCTCTCAGACTAACACCTAGACCTCGTATGTTCAGTGCTGTTACAGAATACTCCTGTCAGCTGAGTCTATTGAAAACAATGGACAGCACTCCAATTATGCACCAGTTAACTTGATTCTGTGATTAAGGCTGTGGATTACATTTTCTGTGTGATCTTTGGGTAAACCACAAGGTGTTCTTCCATTTTCAGTCATTTATCTATATCTCGAGAACGATTTAACAGGGCAATAAATTAAATATCTGGTGGGTACCAGTTAGGAACTTTGTTCAGAATTACATACCACGACTAATATAGCAGGACGAAGACACCCAAAATGTTTGTAATATATCAATTTAACATTCTTCACTGTATGTCAGGTCTACTTGTATGTATGCACATGTAATCTCTCTTTGTGTGCACATTAAATGCCCCTACTGTGCCTAGTGCATTAGACTTACCCAGCCTGAAATGCGCATTTAGATGTAAATCACCTGTTTTAACGTAACAACTAGCTAGCAGCTACTTTTAATCCCATGTCTTTGTTATACCATACAGCTCACATCTGCAAAAGGCATAGGGTTTAGTAGTGAATTATCAAAAAATGCTGGAGATGTTTTTCACATAAAAACATTTGTTCCCAGGAGAGTGTAGTGTCGTAGAGAAGACCCAAGCTGGTAGGGGATCGAGTCAGTGCATGCACTAAAAGCAACCAGGATGGGTGTCGACAGGCAAAAGACAGTGGACCAACTGGTATAAGTGGTGAGCTAGGTAGTGCATATGCATATCAGGGAGCCGGAGGCCCCCACCTTAGTATCCACATGTAACCCTGTAGGTTTAAGTCCGGTTTTCTGCCCTCCCAAACAAACTGCTTAATGCATTTATTGATGTCCAGGAGTATGTGTGCAGGGATGGGAAGAGGTAACATGCCAAAGGGATAATACTCTTATTTCAAAGTTTTACATGACTGGTACTGGTCTCCTTACAAATTGCAAAGAGCCCTTCTGACCCTGCATAATAACTGCTGGCACTGCCAGAACGCTGACTGTGACCTTCTACACATATTATGGTCCTGCCAAACTTTCACATCTGAATGGCATTCAATATGGAGAAAATTGCACACTAGTTCTATCCTCTTCACAGAATCCGCCAAACTGGCCATACTGCACGATTTTACAAATATAGATGATATCACCTCCCAATGTTGTGAATGGATAACAATGGGCTTGATAGTGATGACCGTGTGTATTTTGAAGCATTGGTGATCCTCGCATGCACCTACTCGTTATATCATTTGGCCACCTACGAGAGACGCATATACAAACTTCAAAACTAACTACCCCAATTTGTGGCCACCTGGTGTCACCTTCCTCCATCTCCAAGGCCTCTAACATGCAGTCATGCCCCGCTACTCCTTTCTGTTCTATCACTTCCGGGCACTTCGACCTTTGCTATTGACCTATGATGTTTTACATTTACATGTACCATGTTTGTTATGCCGGTAAGTCGGATTCTGATCTATATATTTTCTGATGACACATATAGCCAATTTGGTTCGACCTTGTGGATGTCGTTTCTTTATTTACAGTAAGTGTATATAGGAGATGATGCATATACATTAGTCCTTTTCACGTCCGGTTCACTTTTGTTTATTGTAAGATCTGTACAGACTGATTACCGTCATTTCTTTTCTCACTGTGTTGAAAGGTTGGTTGCTTTATGTTTTTGAGACTCTATACGTCTTCCCTTCTTCAGTACCTGGATTATGTCACATGATACTGACAGTGTTTGCTTTGAAATGCCAATAAAGATATGCACAGAAAAAAAGAAAAAAAGAAAAACTAACAGCAGCCTCACGTTGCCTATTGTCTAATCTAATTAGTTCAATGTTCTGTGGTGCATTTTGCCTCGTTCTTTAAGCCAAGCATTCTGCCTTTCTGAGCACAACCTGACCTGACATTTGCGCTGCATGTGTATCTTCTAAAAATCCTTCTCTTTCATACCCAATCTAACCATTTTCTGTTACACTGAAACACACGTGATACGTGGAATGTTTCCAAAACTATCAGCCACTGGCAATAAATATGGCCACATTTCAGTCTATCATTTGTTTAACGCTATGCCACCGCTGACTTTGTCCTGCTCTAACAGGAACAGTAAAGCGCAACGGAGTACTCTCATCACTGAAAACACCATTTGTCAGGCCAGGTCTTACTAGCTTTAGGCCTTTTTAGGTTCATCAGTGAGTGGCAGCTTGAGTCATGGGGAACAACGAGCATAGGACCCTTATGAGGGCATTACACTGAAACACAAAATTGCTGTAAGGGAAAGATGTGCACTTAGCATAGTTGAGACTTTTGCTGAGGGCAGGGAAGAACTATTTCAGAAAGCAGACTAAGAAACTGCTTCAGCAGAGGGGCTTGCTCATGAGCTGCATATTCAGAAGAGATTTTGCAGTGTGGATGAGACGGTGTGCACACATTTTACCAATGTAGGAACCGAAACCCAGAAGTGGTGAAGATGAGGAGAGAAGACATCAGAAGAGATTTTGCAGTGTGGATGAGACGGTGTGCACACATTTTACCAATGTAGGAACCGAAACCCAGAAGTGGTGAAGATGAGGAGAGAAGACAGCTTCAATCAATTTAAATGTTCCCTTTCTGTTCGTATGTTCCTTCCTCCAATTCCTCTGTTAATGATTTTTGCAAATTTACAAATCACAATTTTGAAAATGTGAGTTTTAAAAAGTTAGCATTTTCCTGCTCTTAGCCCTGTGTTCCTGCAGTCTCTCCCCAATACATCTGGGCTGAGGTGAAAGCTGGTTTCCTGCATTCACACAAAGGAATGGTAGGTGTCGCTAAGTGGCCATCTTCATGCTGATGAGTGTTCCTGGGCAGGATGCAAGGGAGGAGCTGACGCACCTAAATAGGCAGTGTCCTGATCCCACACTGTAGGAAAATGGCTCCCTGTTGCAGTTACCCCCCACTTTTTGCCTGATATTGATGCTGACTTGACCGAGAAGTGTGCTGGGACCCTTCTAACCAGGCCCCAGCACCAGTGTTCTTTCACTAAAAATGTACCATTCTTTCCACAATTGGCACACCCCTGGCACACAGATAAGTCCCTTGTAAAAGGTATCAGTGGTACCAAGGACCATGTGACCAGAGAAGGTCCCTGAGGGCTACAGCATGTGTTTTGCCACCCTAAGTGACCCCTCACCTAACACATGCACACTGCCATTGCCGATTGTGTGTGTTGGTGGGGAGAAAAAGGCAAAGTCGACATGGCATCCCCCTCAGGATACCATGCACACAAAATATTGCCTGTGGCATAGGTAAGTCACCCCTCTAGCAGGCCTTACAGCCCTAAGGCAGGGTGCACTTTAACCACAGATGAGGGCATAGCTGCATGAGCAATATGCCCCTACAGTGTTTAAGTCCATTCTTAGACATTGTAAGTACAGTGTGTCCATATTAAGTATATGGTCTGGGCACTCGTCAAAACGAACTCCACAGCTCCATAATGGCTACACTGAATACTGGGAAGTTTGGTATCAAACTTCTCAGAATAATAAACCCACACTGATGCCAGTGCTAGATTTATTACAAAATGCACACAGAGGGCATCTTAGAGATGCCCTCTGTATTGTACCCAATCCTTCAGCGCAGGACTGACTGGTCTGTGCCAGCCTGCCACTGAGAAGAGTTTCTGCCCCCCTGGGGTGAGAGCCTTTCTGCTCTCTGAGGACGAAACAAAGCCTGCACTGGGTGGAGGAGCTTCTCACCTCCCCCTGCAGGAACCGTAATAACTGGCGGTGAGCCTCAAAGGCTCATGGCTTTTGTTACAGCACCCGAGGGCATCCCAGCTAGTGGAGATGCCCGCCCCTCTGGCCACTGCCCCCACTTTTGGTGGCAAGGCTGGAGGAGATAATGAGAAAAACAAAGAGGAGTCACCCACCAGTCAGGGCAGCCCCTAAAGTGCCCTGAGCTGAGGTGACCCCTGCCTTTAGAAATCCTCTATCTTGGCTTTGGAGTATTCCCCCAATAGGATTAGGGATGTGCCCCCCCCCCTCCCCTCGGGGAGGAGGCATAAACAGGGTGTAGCCACCCTCCAGGACAGTAGCCATTGGCTACTGTCCTCCTGAACTATACACACCCCTAAATTTAGTATTTAGGGGCGACACAGAACCCAGGAAATCAGATTCCTGCAACCTACACCAAGAAGAAGGACTGCTGACCTGAAAGCCCTGCAGAGACGAAGGAGATGACAACTGACTTGGCCCCAGCCCTACCGGCCTGTCTCCAGACTCAAAGAACTTGCACAGCGATGTATCCGACAGGGACCAGCAACCCCTGAGGACTCAGAGGACTGGCCTGAACCCGAAGGACCAAGAAACTCTCGAGAACAGCATCACTGTTCAAAAACAGCAACAACTTTGCAACTTTTTAGCAACTTCCAAAGAACTCACTCTTCCCGCCGGAAACGTGAGACTTCACACTCTGCACCCGACGCCCCCGGCTCGAGCTCCAGAGAACCAACACTGCAGCGAGGACTCCCAGGTGACTGCGACCTCTTGAGACGACCCCCCCGCACCCCCACAGGGACACATGCAGAGAGGATCCAGAAGCTCCCCCTGACCGTGACTGCCTGGAACAAAGAACCCGACGCCTGGACCAAGCACTGCACCCGCGGCCCCCAGGACCGAAAGGAACCTAACTCCAGTGCAGGAGTGACCATCAGGCGACCCTCTGCCTAGCCTAGTCGGTGGCTGGCCTGAGAAGCCCCTCCTGTGCCCTGCCTGCATCGCTAGAATGACCCCCGGGTCCCTCCATTGATTTCTACAGAAAATCCAACACCTGCTAAGCACACTGAACCCGGCCGCCCCTGTGCCACTGAGGGTGTGTTTTGTGTGCCTATTTATGTCCCCCCCCAGTGCTCTACTAACCCCCCTAGTCTGCCCTCCGAAGACGCAGGTACTTACCTGTTGGCAGGCTGGAACCGGAGCACCCCTGTTCTCCATAGGCACCTATGTGTTTTGGGCCCTCCTTTGACCTCTGCACCTGACCGGCCCTGTGTTGCAGGTGCGGTGACTTTGGGGTTGCCTTGAACCCCCAAAGGTGGGCTGCCTATGCCCAGGAAACTGAACTTGTAAGTGCTTTACTTACCTCAGAAACTTAACCTTACTTTTACCTCCCCCAGGAACTGTTGATATTTGCAGAGTCTAATTCTAAAATAGCTTATTGCCATTTTAACCTATACGGTGTGTACTACTGCTTTAATTCAAAGTCCCTTACTTACCTGTGTGGAGTACCTTGCATTTTAAGTATTTACTTCAAATCTTGAATCTTGTGGTTCTAAAATAAATTAAGAAAATATATTTTTCTATATACAAAACTATTGGTCTGGAGTTAAGTCTTTGAGTGTGTGTTCCTCATTATTGCCTGTGTGTGTGTACAACAAATGCTTAACACTACCCTCTGATAAGCCTACTGCTCGACCAAACTACCACAAAATAGAGCATTAGAATTATCTAATTTTTCCACTATCAACCTCTAGGGGGAACCCTTGGACTCTGTGCACACTATCTCTTACTTTGAGATAGTATATACAGAGCCACCTTCCTACACACACACACAGGACTGATTAACCCCCTTTAGTGAATCTGGAACCAGGGAAGGAAGGGAGGACCTCTGTGCACTTTAAAGATGCCTATTAAGTCACCCCAATTCAAAGGTACCACAGGGTATAATAACAGGACATCTGACCCTACCAAACCAGTACTCTTCTGGACCTGTGGATACCCTGGCAGGAAGAAGGACTGCTTTGCTTCTGAATGAAGCTACACTGCTGGACTGTTGTTCTGGAAGAACTGCTTTTCTGCTGTTGCACTATCTTCCGCCCTCTCTGCCTGGGAGAGAAGGACTGGACCTACACCACCTGAACCCCGAGTGACTCCATGAACTTGTCTGCTTGCCTCCTGTTCTGAATTGTTAGGAACATCAAGACTTCCAGCAACTCCACACCAGCACCTCGACTCCGCTGATTGTGAGTCCTCCCTGATAACTGGCGGCAATCATGTCCTGGGCCCTTGGAAGTGGGGTTCCCTGTGCTAAACCAGCAAAACCTATTCATTGCTGCTGTTGCGCTGGTCAAAACCGATGCATCTCCCTCGACGCTGCTGCATCGCTGTTCGAGGTCTTCACATCGCCAGCTGCGCAGCTGAATGATGACACACTGCCTTCATTGCCAAAGGACTTTCTGACGATGCATCCCTGACTGCGCTGATTGGAATTGATGCATCGTCTGAACTTCACATCCTCTCTCCTCGCATCAGGTCTTCGATGCATCCTCCATCCAGAAGGTACTTTTTCAACGGGACAAGGCTGGTTCCTGTATCTGACCCACGCTCCATCTTGGTCAGCTTGATTATTCAGATTTGAGTCAGTCTAGTGCGCCCAGATAGCCGCGATTGGAACTTTAAGCTTCTCAGCATTATATTTGCCCACATTCTGTAAAAAATCATCATATTTCAACTTATACTTATTGGATTTTTTTTATTTTGGTTGTTTTGTTCATTAAATCAAGCTCTATTTTTCTAACCTGGTGTGGATTAATTGTGTGGTGTTTTCACTGTTTCACAGTTTTAAGTGAAATACTTTACACATTGCTTCCTAAGTTAAGACTGCCTGCTTTGTGCCAAGCTACTAGAGGATGAGCAGAGGTTAACTGATTTATGCTGACTAGGATTGCAGTTCCTACTTGGACAGGGTGCATACCTCTGCTAACTAGAAACCCAATTTCTAACAGGGAGGAACTCTGCAGGGCATCGTATAAGAGATCAGATGTAAGAGGTAGGTATATGCAAGGTAAGATACTAGCTGATGGTAAGGTGTTTCCTAACTAGTTCTAGTGTGAGCTCTGTGTGTCAGAGTGGGAATCTGTGCTGTTTAGACTAAATCAATTATACTGAATGCGGAGTTGAATGAAATGGACAGTCTAACAAGATTAGGAGAAATTAGAAAAAGGCAACAAACAGTAACCCTTTGATACTTTGAAGGCGTCAAGGTGATTGGTTAGTCTGCTGTTTCTGTTCTTGCAGTAGTTCGGTCTTTTATCTGTGAACAAGATTTGTCCCTGCTTTGCATCAAGAACAGAGGAACTTTGTTTAAAGTGTCCATATCCGACCTTCCATGGTGTGCATTCAGGCTCACGATGGGTGTACCAGCTGGTGCGTTTCACTGATATCCTGATGTGACATAGCTCATTTGATCATTCAATAACTGGGAATGTGTTTTCGTAGCGAGGCCCTTTTGGACCTACGTTGGTTCTCTATTTTAGCTTCATTTTATATTTTACACCTCGCATGTCTAGCTGACATTGCGTTTTAGCAGTGACATTTTACACACTTCGGCTGGCATGATTTATTACAAGAATACATTGTACATGTTGCTTGTTTTAGTTAACCTTTGTCGACATATAATCTGTACATTCTGTTCTAGGCCAGGAATGTAGTACAATATATCCTAGTGCTTGCTTTGCCTGTTCGGAGACAGCTTCTAACACCTAGACATATAATTGCATCAGAGCTGTGCCTCTAAAACAGTGTGGCTTTGATTATATAAATGATGCACTGACACAGGAGGGGCAGAGGGACACTCCAGCCGTGAATGTCCTGGGATGAAAGGTTGTGTCCAACATGCAGCTCTGCTGGCGCCGATCTTTCAGTTTCCAGAACAGACTGCCACCCATGCTACATGCCGTTTCGTGAATTAGTTCCCCAGGTATAGGGGTTAAGGCTATCCTCTTAGATCAGGTGAAGGCAGAAGTTACACTAACTATGCTCTCAGTATAGGTTTAGTGATAGATAGGAAGATGTAGAAATCATTTTCCAAGGTTTGACTGTTTATTCTCTTCACCATGTTAGTATTATTGTTCCTAAAGATACAGCAGCACTCCCAAATAGTTCATAATCAACAAGTCATCCAAATGAGTTTGGTTGTAGTAGGTTCCATTTATTTGTATGTATGGACATCAATGTAGCAAGTTGAGTATAGTTCCACAATCACAGCCAACATGTGTTTCGTCACACTCATGACTTTTTCAAGGTATGTTAAGTAAAGGAAGTATGAGTCATGATAGCATCATCGTGCCCATAGGTAAGAGCACTCCAGTGTCTCATTATTACAAAATGTAACAAGAGGTAGCGACGAAAACTGGTCACTAATTCAACCAGCAAAGGCAAATGGCAGTCCCTGATGCAGCAACAACCATAAGTCTAGAACCTAAGTGTCCGCAGAACAGTAAAACTGTGGTGTCCAAAGAGGACACCACATTCGTGCTGCATGAATTAATGACCGGTTTTCCACTCTTCATTACTGCTTAAAGTGTGACCTCAGGCAACTTGAACTGATGGATTTTGAAGGCTTCTTGCCTAAGAGGGCTTCACAGAAAGACAAATGTCCAGTCAATATTCAAGATTGGCAAAGATAGTCCGGTGCCGCTGTCTGAAGTAGGTTTCAAGGGTGTGCAACACACAGAGCCTGATTTGGAGTCTGGCAGACAGGTCCTGATGGATATTCCATCCGCCATATTACAACTTCAACAGGATATATTGAAATTATAATAAAACAGATGGGACATCCGTCACGTTTGTGAGGGAGTAACCCCATCTACAAAACTCTAAATCAGGCCCATAATCACCTGTGGCCACCACAATGTGGAATTTATCTATGGTCTGATCATTCTTTGAAACCTGCCCCTTTTGAGCGCTAATTTGATCATTAAATTTGTGACACTGCAAGCTGTACAGATAGGGTCCACAGTGGTTCTCAATTATCCAACTAGTGTGAATGGTTTCTAAAGAATGACACCTATTTTGTAAAAGGTGTGCATATTTTCATTTAACATTGGGATCATAAAGACACAACATTACAGATTATGTAATTTTGTTTCTCCTCCTCTTTAAATGTTTGTTGTAGTTATGGAGGATGTGTCAAAAGAAAGTACAATTGTGATGTAGTATGATAGGTATGGCTTAGACATGTTGTCTATACACAGGGATTTTGGAGACTCGCTTGAGGGTCTTTAGACATTTTGAGATGGCGTGTTCGATGGTGCTTGTGCACCATTTGATCTTTACCTACATGATTTGTTTCTGTTGCTGCCCGTGGAGAGTATTTAAGGACTTCAAAAATGGCGGACCAGATTTCACAATGTCCGAAGTGTGAACACACGGGTAAACCACAGCACTGTCATAACGTGGCTTTTTGCTCTGAGTCTTGGGTTGAGATTGGGGTTACATGTGTCTTTAATAAAAAAGATCTGATACTTGTTTCTTGCTACCTTCCTCCTATTGTTTCTGACCTGTTTGTGTTGGCTTTAGGAAGGCTAAACAGTGCTAAAGTGCATATGCTCTCCCCTGGTAAATTGTACTGTTGATTGGTTTATTGCTGATTGGCATATTTGATTTACTAGTAAGTCCCTAGTAAAGGGCACTAGAGGTGACTAGGGCCTGTAAATCAAATGCTACTAGTGGGCCTGCAGCACTAATTGTGCCACCCACATAAGTAGCCCTGTAAACATGTCTCAGACCTGCCACTGCAGTTTCTGTGTGTGCAGTTCTAAACTGGCAATTCGACTTGCCAACTGTACCCACTTGCCAGGCCTAAACCTTCCCTTTTTATACAGGTAAGGCACCCCCAAGGAAGGCCCTAGGTAGCCACATGGGCAGGGTGCAGTGTATGTTAAAGGTGGCACATGTACATATGTGTTTTACATGTCCTGACAGTGAAATACTGCCAAATTTGTTTTTCACTGTTGCAAGGCCTATCTCTCTCATAGGTTAACATTGGGGCTGCCTTTAAGTGTTATTAAAGTGCAGATTCCCTTTGAGAGCAGATAGAAATATGGAGTTTAGAGCCTCTGAGCTCACAATTTAAAAATACATCTTTTAGTGAAGTTGGTTTTTAGATTGTGTGTTTGAAAATGCCACTTTTAAAAAGTAGGCATTTTTTTGCTTAAACCATTCTGTGACTCTGCCTGTTTGTGGATTCCCTGTCTGGGTCAGTTTGACAGTTGGGCTGGCTCGCACCTCTCTCTAGGCAGTGACACAAAGGGGGCTGAGGTGTAGCCCGCATATCCTGATCAGCCATCTGTGCTGGAAGAGAGGGGAGGAGTGGTCACTCACACCTGAATGGGCTGTGCTTGCCCTCACACAATGCAGTCTCCAATCCCATTGTGTGTGGCTGGGACCTGGTCTGGACAAGAAAGGATCTTACAGACACTTGAGACTTTGCTTTGAAGTTTACCAACTTCAAAGGCAGAAAGGGGTATACGTATTTGACCCAAAACCCCAGACATTAGATTACAACAAGGATTCAAGAAGAACCTCTGTCTGAAGAAGAGCTGAGGAGAAGTGCTGCCCTGGCCTGTGACTGTGCTGTGTTGGGCTATCCTGCAGTTGCTGCTTCTGCCTGTTCAAGGGGACAGAGACTGGACTTTGTTGCATTCCTGCTTGAGAAGTGAATCCAAGGGCTTGGAGTAGAGCTTGCCTCCTGTTTTGAAGCCTCAGGGACAGCAAAGGTTTCACCAACCAGACCTGAGTCTACTTGCCGTGGACTCTAGCTTGCCAGAGGGTGCCATTCCAGTTCCTGGACCCCTGGAAAGTGAATTCCTGGAGAAAAACCAGTCTAACAACGCCAGATGGCACCTGCGGCGTTGCAAAGGATGCCGCTGCCCGGAACCGCAACACTGCTTGCCCCGAGGCCATGGACCTCACTGAGTGCAACGAATCCGATGACCCTGTGAACTGACACCACAACCCCAGAACCATGACGCCACCTGCCCCGAGGTCTGAACTTCATAGAAGTCCGACGACCTTGTAGGCCTTGTGTTGTTGCAGCCTCCCCGACTTCGCTGACACCAGAGTGTCATAAGTCCAACGCCCGTGACGATCCATCGCAGTGCCTGCGGCCCTGTGACATCATTGCGTCCCCGTGAGGTTGCCCCACAGCATCATGACTCTGCCAGACTTCGTTTCTGCCAGAACCAAGGGACCGACTCTCATCTGATGCTGGTTCATCTCCACCGCCCTGTAGTGAGGGCCCAACGCCACTGCACAATGCCAAGTCCTTCTGGCCCGTGGCACCAGAACCGACACAGCCTCGGACTCAGCGAAGCCGCTCTCCCAGACTCAGCGCACCAGCCTGTTTTCTACTTGTTTCTTAAAGTATTGTACCTGGGGGTCGAACGACTCTGTAACAGCGCCACTGGAGTCGCATTGTAGGGAACGACTCCGTCACTACGCCGCAGCAAATATTTACTATTTTTCTAAACCTGTGGTGTCATTTTGTAGTGGTTCATTGTATTACTGTGTGTGATTGAACAAATGCTTAACACATTGTCTGTGAGTTAAGCCTCCCATTACACATGGAGAGAGGAAGAGGGAGGAGGGGGGATAAATATGGAGGAACACTCCGTACTTAGCTCCCTATAATTCAAAATACACACAAAAGTACGGGGTTCTCTAAAAGAGGACGTCGCGGATATCAGCGTAGCCCTGGGTTGTATGTATTCCTATTTGGAAGGGTAATGTCAGTGAAATGTCAGTTGGAAACTGCCGAGTACCTGTACGGAGAGGAACAACGGGGGGGAAAGGGATTTCCTTTTACGGACTAGGCGGTCTCACACACTATATAGTGTCATGCTTCATCATTTGACCACCTAGACCCACCCAGGTAGGACAGTGCCACCTGGGCGGACTCAACCTCACTGTTAAAGGAACAGGAGGGAGTGCGTAAATAAACTTGTTTCTGGAAAGATCGGGATCCAGCTAATCTACTGAAAAAACTAAAAACACCTAAGCAGACACCTGTGAAGAGCAACAAATTTAATAGTGGTGTCTGACTGGTGTAGTTAAAAAGGGGGTTGGGACACCTCTGTGAGGACAAGGACTCACAGGGTCACCTAACTAATAGCCAACATGTTTCTGCCCTCAGAAGTGAGCCAATGAAGGTCTCGGGGCATTCGTCAGGGCCTAGGATCCCTACGTCTCACGTTGGAGGAAAATACTCTATGTGAAAATCAAAGAGTGAAAAAATGAAAAATGAAAGATCTACCTTACCCAAGGAATTACCTTGAGGCGGCCTATGGGGGATAAACCAATAATTAGCACACTGGTGGCACAAAGCACTGCAAAACCAACCAAATACACACGTGTCAAGGGGATGCATTCATGCATGAAACACATATGTTCAAAAAGGTAAAATACATGCGTGGAGTGACCGAGTGGGTATATCTACACAAGTGGACAGTCCTATCACTGCAGGGAATTATAGTTCTTACCCTTTTCTTAGAGGCTGCTAGCCTCTGGTATCCAGGAGGGGGAGTGTCCCCTTATAGTCACACACTAAGGGAAGGAGATGAACATAAAGACAAAGTAAGGAAAGGAACAGAAGTAGTCAGAATAGATACAGAGGGAGCATTAGGGGGGAGCAAGTTCCCATTAGGAACCCACTATTGCTGGTAGAAAAATTACTGGTTAAGAGAAACCGAAGTGGCTATAGACAATAGACATAAAAAGTAAGATTAAAAGCAATAAGGGCTTATCTGTGCTGCCTGTGATCCGGTATGCCACTCACTACATCAAAGGGGACGCTCGCCGTGCGCCTATTTCGTCCTCTCCTTGGACCGCTTGAGACAAGTGGCTGAGGGAGAACGCTCTATTTATGGCTGTAAGATATTCCAGGTGTGCCCTGTTTGCGCGTTAATTAGAGTTCAATTGAGGTTAATCACCGCCGCGGGCCTCGTTGCGTTGCTAGCCTCAATATGATTGCCGTAATGGCGGGCGCACCGGCAAAGCCGGGGCGCCGGCATGAATGTGATCGAGTGCAAGGGCGGGCCTCTTTACGTTGCTGGCCTCGATGTGCTTTACCGCACTCGCGGGCGCCCCAGCTGGGCCGGGGCGCCGGCATGAATGCGGGCGAGTGCAATGGTGGAGCCCGAGCCGGAAGATTCCGGCCCGAGCGCCACCAGCGGAAGCCTCGCGTTTCCAGTGGCCGCTGGGAAATGTAGTTCCCAGCGGTCCTGTGGCCCTATGGGTCAAAAAGGAAAAAAGAAAGAAAGGACGAAGGAAAGAAAGGTGGGGGGGGGAAAGAAGAAGGGGACAAAAGAAAGTGGGGAGGGGGAAGAAGGAAAAAAACGAACAGGGGGGAGGGTTGGGTGTGGTTAAAGAAATGCAACCGGGGGGGGGGAGACAGAACGGGAAGGAAGGGAAAAGGGAGGGAGGGGGTGACAACCAGGGGGGGGGGGCAGAAGAAAAAGGGGGGGGGGGGAAATAAAAAAGACGAGAAAAGAAAAAGAGAGAGGGGAGGGTTATGGGGAAGAGAACAGGAGATGAAGAGGGCAAATCGGGAGGGGGAAATGAAGAAGAGGGAAAGAACTTGATATGTAGTACAAGGAAGGGGAGGCAGAAGTGGCAAGATGACGGGAGTGAGGGGGATAGAGACAAAGTAGGGGGTAAAAGAACAGAGTGGTCCCAGGGCAAAGACCCGTGAAGGATCAGGGGAGGGGGTGGGGAAAGGACAAAGGGGGGGGGAGAAAAAGATTGGGCAGGGGCGGACGGAAGGGAGGACTCATAGATTAGTAAGAGGAATCATTTATTGAGTGTGAACCAAGGGATCTCATCATTAAGACCATTGGTGTCCGTGTGTAATCTCCAGACCCAACGTTGTTCGGTCTGGAGCAGTCTCTGTGTCATATTGGAGGACGATGGAGGTAATTGCTCAATGACCGTCCAGTTTAAGTCATCTGCAGAATGTTTTTCCAGGAGGAAGTGGTTAGTCAATTTAGTAGCCTCTCGTTTACAACGGATCGTACTCCTATGTTCACAGATTCTTGTGGCGACCTTTCTAGATGTCATTCCCACGTACTTAAGATTACAGGGGCATCTAATCAAATAGATCACGTTTTTGCTGTTACAGTTGGTTAGGGATCTTTGAGCCCATGGAGTCTTAAGGTCTAGGTCTATTGTGGTTGATTTTTGGGTAAAACAGCAGACACTACAGTGGCCACATGGGTAGTGTCCTCTTGGTGGTGGGAGGCCCCATAGTGTGGTTTGTGTCGTTAGGGAATTGTTTTTTTCTTTGGGTCTTGTGTGGACAACCATGTCCCGTATGTTTGCGGCTCTTTTAAACGCATGTAGTGGCTGCTGAAAAGGTAAACCCCCAGATATAAGGATTTTCCACTCATCTTTGATGATTTTCTGAATCTTATTGGAGAGTGGGTTAAAAGTAGTCACACACACAATTTGTTCAGTGTCTGACGTCCTAGTGCGTGGTTGTAGTAGTTGATCCCTATTATTATTCCCCGCTCTTTTGTATGCTCTCTTCACCAGGTGTGTAGGATAGTCCTTGGTTTGCAGCTTACTAGCCAATTTCTCAGCGTGTTTACGGTAGTCTGTGAGGGTGGAACAATTCCGTCGCAGACGTAAAAATTGACCAACAGGGAGATTCTCCCTCAGGGACCTTGGGTGGAAGCTTTGGAATTGGAGCAGGTTATTCCGGTCTGTGGGTTTATAATAGACCTCTGTGGCTAGAGCCCCATTGCTTTCATAGATTGATAAGTCAAGAAATGCTAGTTGGTTGTCACCTATGGTCATGGTGAAGTTCAGGAAAGGGTTAGCTGTATCCAACCAATTTACAAAATTCATAGCCTCATCTCTAGTTCCTGTCCAGACCAATAGAATATCATCTATATATCGTTTCCAGAGTTTAATCTGCTGGAAAAACGGGTTGTCATTGTGGTTGACTACCTGTCTCTCAAAGTGATCAACATAGAGACATGCCAAGCTAGGTGCGAAAGTGCTACCCATAGATGTACCCTGTATTTGCAAGAAAAAGTTATCCTCAAACTTGAAATAGTTCCTTGTGAGAGCCAAATGTGCCAGGTCCAGTATGAAGTCAGGGGGTGTACGTGACTCTCCTCTATTGGCTTCCAAAAGGTCGCTAATGACCTGCAGAGTGGCCTCCTGGGGAATATTGGTGTACAGGGATTCCACATCCAGGGTGATCAACAGTTCTCTAGTTGTGTCAAAAGCCACAGAGTCTAATAAGACTAACACATCCGTCGTATCTTTTAGATAAGTAGGAATTCTTCTGACCAATGGCTGAAGGAAGAAATCCACAAATTGAGACAGGGGTTCTAGAACCGATCCGATCCCGGATACAATAGGTCTCCCTGGTGGGGGAATTTTCCCTTTATGCATTTTTGGGAGAATATAAAAATAGGGAATCCTAGGGTTAGCCTGTATCAGGAAGTCTGCCTCATGTCGAGTAATCCAGTCGTTCTCCATGCCTTTCTTCACGAAAAAGGAAATTTCGTCTTGAATGTCAGGTGTGGGGTCTCGAGATAAGCGTTTATAATGGTGGGTATTACCCAACAGACGTTCGCACTCATCTCAATACATTTTAAGTGGAGAAATTACCGTTGCTCCCCCTTTGTCTGCTGGTTTAATGATTATCATGGGGTCAGATGTTAGGCCTTTCAGAGCTGAAAGTTCGGCCGTACTCATATTATGGTATGTTTTGTTGGTGGTCCCAGTAAGTGCGTTGACCTTTAGGGATACTGATTTCTCAAAAGCCAGGACCTCAGGGGGCATCTGTCCCGTGGTTGGGCAGAAAGTGGACTTGGGCGTAGACCAGTGTTTTTTTCTGAGGCCTCGTAATGTTTACCCAAAAAGAACGTTTTCAAGCGTATTTTTCGGAACAAACCCGCTAGTTCTGTTCGGGTTTTAAATAAGTCAATTTTGGGCGTGGGCACAAAGTTTAAGCCCTTGTTTAGTGCCTTAGTTTCAATTTCACTCAGAACCCGGATACTCAGATTGATAATGTTATCTGCTTGATTATCCGTCAGGCCCGTTACAGTGTTTTGCTTGTCCCTGGAGGGGTTCCCTTTGTGCAGTATTCTCTGGGGGTGTCCTCTCTTGGCCTCCAATGTACCTCTTTCCTTTTTCCTTTTCCCCTCCCGTTGCCTCTGTCTAAAAAAGGCTGCGGTGGCCCAGCTGGGGCGCCCGCGAGTGCGGTAAAGCACATCGAGGCCAGCAACGTAAAGAGGCCCGCCCTTGCACTCGATCACATTCATGCCGGCGCCCGGCTTTGCCGGTGCGCCCGCCATTACGGCAATCATATCGAGGCTAGCAACGCAACGAGGCCCGCGGCGGTGATTAACCTCAATTGAACTCTAATTAACGCGCAAACAGGGCGCACCTGGAATATCTTACAGCCATAAATAGACCGTTCTCCCTCAGCCACTTGTCTCAAACGGTCCAAGGAGAGGACGAAATAGGCGCACGGCGAGCGTCCCCTTTGATGTAGAGAGTGGCATACCGGATCACAGGCAGCACAGATAAGCCCTTATTGCTTTTAATCTTACTTTTTATGTCTATTGTCTATAGCCACTTCGGTTTCTCTTAACCAGTAATTTTTCTACCAGCAATAGTGGGTTCCTAATGGGAACTTGCTCCCCCCTAATGCTCCCTCTGTATCTATTCTGACTACTTCTGTTCCTTTCCTCACTTTGTCTTTATGTTCATCTCCTTCCCTTAGTGTGTGACTATAAGGGGACACTCCCCCTCCTGGATACCAGAGGCTAGCAGCCTCTAAGAAAAGGGTAAGAACTATAATTCCCTGCAGTGATAGGACTGTCCACTTGTGTAGATATACCCACTCGGTCACTCCACGCATGTATTTTACCTTTTTGAACATATGTGTTTCGTGCATGAATGCATCCCCTTGACACGTGTGTATTTGGTTGGTTTTGCAGTGCTGTGTGCCACCAGTGTGCTAATTATTGGTTTATCCCCCATAGGCCGCCTCAAGGTAATTCCTTGGGTAAGGTAGATCTTTCATTTTTCATTTTTTCACTCTTTGATTTTCACATAGAGTATTTTCCTCCAACGTGAGACGTAGGGATCCTAGGCCCTGACGAATGCCCAGAGACCTTCATTGGCTCACTTCTGAGGGCAGAAACATGTTGGCTATTAGTTAGGTGACCCTGTGAGTCCTTGTCCTCACAGAGGTGTCCCAACCCCCTTTTTAACTACACCAGTCAGACACCACTATTAAATTTGTTGCTCTTCACAGGTGTCTGCTTAGGTGTTTTTAGTTTTTTCAGTAGATTAGCTGGATCCCGATCTTTCCAGAAACAAGTTTATTTACGCACTCCCTCCTGTTCCTTTAACAGTGAGGTTGAGTCCGCCCAGGTGGCACTGTCCTACCTGGGTGGGTCTAGGTGGTCAAATGATGAAGCATGACACTATATAGTGTGTGAGACCACCTAGTCCGTAAAAGGAAATCCCTTTCCCCCCGTTGTTCCTCTCCGTACAGGTACTCGGCAGTTTCCAACTGACATTTCACTGACATTACCCTTCCAAATAGGAATACATACAACCCAGGGCTACGCTGATATCCGCGACGTCCTCTTTTAGAGAACCCCGTACTTTCGTGTGTATTTTGAATTATAGGGAGCTAAGTACGGAGTGTTCCTCCATATTTATCCCCCTCCTCCCTCTTCCTCTCTCCATGTGTAATGATAGTTGAGCAGCTGCTAGCTGCGAGAGTCCCCTCTAGTGAGTAATTTTTGCTCCTTTGTCCAGGACCACACACCAACACTAAGGTTGTTTGTCTTTTTCCTTTTTTTCCCCTCTCCCCCTACTGCCTGATATCGTGTTCTTTCTTCCCCAGTATGGCGGAAGGACTCTCCTTCAGTGATGAGGATCTGACAGCCATTCTGTCGGCCCCCTCACTTCTTGGTGATACAACCCTCTCCAAGAGTTTGTCCCAGTTGGGCGACTGGGACACACTAGTAGAACTAAAATGATCTTATGTCAAAACTATTCTCCACGGGCCGTTCTAACTGAATACCTCCGGAGCAATACAGCACCAAATGGACTGTTGGTCACCAATGCCCCACGTATATTCCTTGAAGATCTAGAATTTAGAAAGGATTGGGCTCTGATAGCATGGAAGTGTACCAGAGATTGGCTCATCCTGATCATAAAATCAGCGACAAGGTTATCCGAGGCACTTCTAATTCAGATAAAAACGAGTGAGAATAACCTAAAATCAGGGATGAGCATTCTCTCCTTTAAAAAGAAACTAGAGGAGGTAAACAAAAATATGAACGAGCATAAGGAATATCTCACTCAGCGAAAGATTTCTAAATTCCAAAAAGATCTCGATCGGTTCTCCCACGAGAAAATATACCCTTACACCAAATCAGATTATGTAGCAAAAACTAACAACATATCCGACACTTCATCTGGTGGTAACACCAGTTCAGATAATGATAGTACATCATCAGATAACATGCGGCAACGTCGTGGACGACGTGGGCAACGCCGGGGAAGGTGGAATCACCCACCTATGTTACCCCCCTGCCCACCATACCATAATCAACAATGGGGTTGGCCTTCCCAATATGGAGTCCCACCTCAATACCAGGCGCCCTTTTTCCAACACCCTGCACAATGGTCTTTTCCTGAGCCACCGCAGCCTTTTTTAGACAGAGGCAACGGGAGGGGAAAAGGAAAAAGGAAAGAGGTACATTGGAGGCCAAGAGAGGACACCCCAGAGAATACTGCACAAAGGGAACCCCTCCCAGGGACAAGCAAAACACTGTAACAGGCCTGACGGATAATCAAACAGATAACATTATCAATCTGAGTAACCGGGTTCTGAGTGAAATTGAAACTAAGGCACTAAACAAGGGCTTAAACTTTGTGCCCACGCCCAAAATTGCCTTATTTAAAACCCGAACAGAACTAGCGGGTTTGTTCCGAAAAATATGCTTGAAAACGTTCTTTTTGGGTAAACATTACGAGGCCTCAGAAAAAAACACTGGTCTACGCCCCAAGTCCACTTTCTGCCCAACCACGGGACAGATGCCCCCCGAGGTCCTGGCTTTTGAGAAATCAGTATCCCTAAAGGTCAACGCACTTACTGGGACCACCAACAAAACATACCATAATATGAGTACGGCCGAACTTTCAGCTCTGAAAGGCCTAACATCTGACCCCATGATAATCATTAAACCAGCAGACAAAGGGGGAGCAACGGTAATTTCTCCACTTAAAATGTATAGAGATGAGTGCGAACGTCTGTTGGGTAATACCCACCATTATAAACGCTTATCTC